>NC_066556.1:11952811-12155311 GCF_024679095.1 Eriocheir sinensis
TGCTTTCCGTTTCCATCACAGCTCCCGTTTCCATTATTTTATTATTTTATTTATTTATTGGAGTTACTGGATAATTCTTCATGTCCGATTCATTTTCCTTTTTAGGTTGCTAATAAATATTGTTATTGTTATTAGACTATGATCGAGTACCCATATCACCGAGATATCCACTCACTGAGTGGTGATCTCTCTCTCTCTCTCTCTCTCTCTCTCTCTCTCTCTCTCTCTCTCTCTCTCTCTCTCTCTCTCTCTCTCTCTCTCTCTCTCTCTCTCTCTCTGAATGAAGTAAATATTTATTTTCTCGAAAAAAAATAACATGTATAGTTATTATGGATGTACTCGATCATAGTCTAATAACAATAACAATATTTATTAGCAACCTAAAAAAAATCGGACATGAAGAATTATCAATAAATCCAATAAATAAATCCGAGCAATCTGGTACCGGTACCGTACCGTTTAGCTGGTACCGTTAGTACCGGTACTGGTACCGGTACCTGCCCACCCCTAACGTCGGAAAGCAGGACAAAATGGTGGGAACTTAGGGAGACGGTCAGCGAGGCAGTGACTCAACGTCTCCACAGCCCATACATACCGCGTGACCACATGGAGGAGCGCGAGCGCGCGTGCGTCACAGATCGAAACGGTACCGGTACTGCAATGCTCGGTGATCATGACGCGTCCCGGCACCAGAGTGATCATGACGCTTCCCGGCACCCGAATGATCACGAGGCTTCGCGGCACCAGGTACCGGAACCGGGTGTCGCGAAGAATCGATTCTTCGCGGCCCCCGGTTCCGGTACCTGGTGCCGGGAAGCGTCATGATCACTCGGGTGCCGGGAAGCGTCATGATCACTCGGCACTGAGCATTGCCGCTAGTACCGGTACCGTTTGGATCTTGTGACGCTCGGCCCCCGCCCGCCTCCATGTGGTATCACGCGGTATGGGCTCTGTATGGAGACGCTGAGTCACTGCCTCGCTGACCGTCTCCCCAAGTTCCCACCATTTTGTCCTGCTCTTCGTTTCCATCACAGCTTCCGGCCGTTTCCATTATTTTATTATTTTATTTATTTATTGGAGTTACTGGATAATTCTTGATGTCCGATTCTTTTTCTTTTTTAGGTTGCTAATAAATATTGTTATTGTTATTAGACTATGATCAAGTACATCCATAATAACTATACATGCTATTTTTTATTGAAAAAATAAATTTTCACTTCATTCAGAGAGAGAGAGAGAGAGAGAGAGAGAGAGAGAGAGAGAGAGAGAGAGAGAGAGAGAGAGAGAGTTTTCTTTACAGGAAATTTATTTGGGAATTTCATCAGAAGTCATAGAGATAAAAAAAAATACTCCTTCGGGTACCAGTACCGTTACTAACGGTACCTGAGTTTTCGGTACCGGTACTCAAATTAACGGTACTTGCCCATCCCTACTGCCCAACCCTGCTCTCCAGTGGTCTCTCCGGGTCACCCAGATCCTGTAAAATGGGTGCAGGTTGCGGCGTCAGCTGATCGGCTCCGCTAAATGGAACGCGCCAGATCACGACCCAGAAACGGGTTACGCTAAATGGAAGACGCTATAAAGCAAGGTGAACGACATATTTTGAGACTTGTCTGATATTTATTAGTTTTTGAGGCATTGACAATCACACCCATATATGTTTAGCTATACAAAGGTCCTCAAGGTGCTGCAGGGCTGTGGTCAGGGTTCCATCTAGGGAATCACACTGAATGAGGATGTCGTCGGCATAAATGATAATTTTAGTTCCCCGAGGAAAGGGGTGCCGGGCGATCTTATCCATAAGGATACTGAATAACATGGGGCTGAGGACTCCACCCTGAGGGCCGGGTGCCTATAGGTCAAGGACTCTTCAGTTGATACTGCACGCTGGTTTCACTGTGAGTGTTTATTTCACTATGAATATATTTATTTCACAGTGAGTGTACATTTCACTATGAATATGTTTATACTTAGGTATACTTAGGTGAGTGCTGGACGCAGGCCCAAGGGCCTCTATATCCAGATCTTCAGTAACAGCTCAAAAAAAACTATGGTATGGACATCTGTGGCGAAACAGACAACTTTGCTTCATAGTTAAAAAACACTTCTTGATGCTGCCAGTGGCGGTCAAGTCTCTTTTCAAATGTATAAATACTTGGGGCCTCTACTACAGAGGAGGGAAGACTATTCCATACATTTACTATCCTATTCATGTAACTGTTTTGACGGATCCTTGTGTTGCACCTCTTTTTATTCAATTTGTATTGGTGTCCTCTTGTCACTAATTCTTCACGTACATTATAGTCAAGCACTGGAGCCACTCTGGTGTCATATTTCCCCCTTGCAATCTTATAGGTCTCTATCATTTCACCCCTTAACCTCCTATACACCAATGTTGGCAAACTAAGTTCCTTTAACCTTTCTTGGTACGATAGGTGTCTAAGTCCATTTACCATTCTCGTTGATCGCCTTTGCACATTTTCCAGGGAAGTGATGTCCTTCTTTCTACTCGGACTCCATATCACATTTCCAAATTCCAGCTGTGGTCTCACCAGTGCTTTATACAATCTAATAAAATTTTCTTTATTTAAATCCACAAATGACCTTCTGATGAGTCCCATTGTTCTATTGGCTCTATTTATTTTGTCATTAATATGTTGTTCAAATGTAAGATGCTGGTCTACTATTATTCCAAGATCCTTTTCACTATCCACTCGTTCAAGACTTACAGGTTGGTCTTCCTTCTGCATAAAATATTCTCTTTCCACTTGTTGATTCCTTTGCCTTGTCACTGTCATAACCTTGCACTTCGCTGGATGGAACTCCAATAACCAATCCACTGACCAACTTTGTAGCCTGTCCAAATCCCTCTGGAGTGATCCTTGGTCCCCAGAACTTCCAATTTCCTTAAAACATTTAGTGTCGTCAGCAAACATGTATACCGATGACTCAATATTATCTGGCAAGTCATTAATATATATCACAAACAGTAATGGTCCAATAACACTTCCCTGAGGCACTCCACTGACAACATCCTTCCACTCTGACGAGGAACCTCTAACAACCACTTTCTGTTTTCTTCTGTTTAGTAAGGCTTTAATCCAGTATACAAGTTGGTCTCCCATTCCATAGGCTTTTAACTTCATCATCAATCTGTTGTGTGGGACAGTGTCAAATGCCTTTTTTATATCTAGATACACTACATCAAGTTCTCCTCCACCTTCCAGTATTTCAGTCCATGTATCCATTACCTTTAATAACTGTAGTGTAATTGACCTCCCACTGATAAAGCCAAACTGACTCTGGCTAAACAAATTGTTTGCTGACATATGATGAACCATTTTATCTCTCACTATAGACTCCATTACTTTAGATAATATACATGTTAAGCTTACCGGTCTATAGTTGCTTGGCGTTTTCTTACAGCCTTTCTTAAATATAGCCGATATTGTAGCCTGTCTCCATATTTCTGGTACCTTTCCCGTTCGAAGTGATGTATTATATAAGCTTTTCAGGGGCTCTGCAAGCTCAGAACTAAGTTCCTTTAATATCCTCGGTTGTATTTCATCTGGTCCAGGAGATTTATCCACTTTGAGATTTTTCAGTTTCTCCTTAATTTCATGAGCAGTTATCTCAACCATCTCAAGTCTACTTCCATAATTTCTGGTTGCGATGGGTGGTGGAACTGAATCAAGCTCCTCTATAAATACACTACTAAAGAAATCAGCTAGTACCTGTGCTTTCTCACCATCTGTTTTTGTCAATTCTTCTCTGTCCCTGACTCTGATATGTATAGATCAGCTACACCTCTTTACCTTCACTTTACTTTTCACATATTTCCAAAAGTTTTTTGGGTTCTCCCTTACACTTAATGAAATTTCCCTTTCCGCTGCCCTCTGCAGTTTCCTCGTCATAGACTTTGCCTTATTTCTTGCCCTGGCATATTCTTTATATTTCTGTTGATCCATGGTCTCAATATACCTTTGCCATGTTCTATGTTTCTTCCTCACTGCTTGTCGTGTCTTCATGTCAAGTGGTGTATTATATTGTCGTTGTCCTGCAGTATCAATGATCTTACTGGGGATAAATTTTTGTTTTGCTAACTGCAAATTTTCTGTGATCATCTTCAACTGTTCCTCTTCATTATCTTTGCAGTGTTTGAATCCTTCTTCCCATTCGATACTCCCTAAAAATGTACGCATAGCTTCATAGTCCCCTTTATCATAATAAAACTTCTCATATGAGCGCTGGGGTACACTGTTGAAAAATTTAAGATCTATTATAAGTACACAGTGATCACTTTTACCAAGGGGGGACTCATATTCAATATTTGATATTATACCTTCCTCTCTGGTCATAATTAAGTCAAGTAAACTTGTCAAAACCATGCCTCTTCCTCTGGTGGCCTGTGATACATGTTGGTACATGTAAGAGTTTCTCACTGCTTCTATAAATCTATATTCCTCTGTTTCTGTGCTCCCTCCCTCTGTAGTCCAATTTTCCCAATCAATTTTGGGATAGTTGAAATCACCAACCATAAAAACGTGTGTATCCCTACCAGAATTCACTTCCACCAATAACTGTCTAAGTTTATCGTTATTTTCCTTACTGCTGTGTGGGCTTCTGTATAAACACCCCATCAGTGCTTCCTCGTTCTTGTTAACTCTCATGCGTATCCATAAAGCCTCTTCAAATTCTGTGTTCATCTCCACTTGCCATGCTGATATACTCTCATGTACATATATTGCTATTCCTCTATTCTCTCTCTTTAAATATAACTTATATCCAGATATTGACATTTCTTCAGCTGTCAAGGGATATCTCTAATTTTTTGGATTAACCTCACATATAAATAACAGAAGTGGCTTGCTTATACAATGCCTTAATCTAAATCTTAACTCGATTAACTTGGTCCTCAAGACATCAGCATTTGTATACCAACACGTCATTGCTCGTATGTCTTTACTACTATTTCCTTTACTTAATTTTTTACCAACCTTCTTGCCCAAGGCGGGCCCTGTACTTTGAAGTTGCCTTTCCCCTGCTCGGTCAAGTTTTTTGCTTCCAGTCATAATTCATTCTCCTTTTCCCTCTGCCTCTTTGTCAAGTCGTTGGCAACATTGATCCCTGAGTATTCCTCAGTTCCCTGCAACTTTCTAATGTTTCTGAATAGGCTTGCTTTTATGTTATTCTCTTTGAGGACTACTAGCAGTGGTCTCTTTTTCTTCTGTTCTTCAAACTTCCCCAGCCTTCGATGTCACTGTGATCACCGTTGTGGCACCTTGCCCCATTTAAGACTGTTAGCTATAACTGTAGTCGATCTGTCTCAATTAAATTTTGATCAGTTTATTTGATCTTGTTTCAGTGCCATTAAAAATCTGTAACAAAAAGATTATTGATTATGTTATTTTATCTTTTTTTTTATAAAAGGATGTATAGTTACTGTATACAATAATACAGATGCAAGTACGACAATTTTGACTGGTTTAGTACGATATTTTGGGCAAATTTATCTGGCAACGCTGAACACAACACAGTCTGGCCAACATGGCGACGAGGGGAGGAAGGTACTCCGGAAAGAAAATAGTTATTCAGTCTGCTGCGGATGGATCACGACAGTATTATGGTTAGTCCTGTTCATTAGGTTTCTATTAATAAATACATGTTTGTGAAAGAGTTTGGCACATTTAGATGTGCACCTATGCATGTCACCACATTAAGAAATTGTCGGGATAAATTTGGCAGATGCTGGAATGTTTTGTCGTTGTATTACAAATTTGTATGTTGAAGTCCTTTCTTACCTGGTTGTCTACCAATGGTTTCAACAGTCAGATTCTACTAAGAGACTTGCATGAGGACAGCCCAGAACTACTGGCACATCAGTCCTTCGAAAAGGAACGGAAGACAACGGACATCGTTTTACCCCAATGTACATCGGGCCGTATTCTTAAACACTTCGGAGCCCAAGCACACATATTTGACAAGGCTTACGTAGGCATTTTGGGTCATTTTCAGGGATAGTTTAATTACTCAAGTGGTAGTTTGACCCTCCTGTATCGTGGACGCAAAGAAACCCATGAAAAACGGATTCATCTGGATCTGGACAATAATGCGCAGGGCACCTGTATAGGTGCATCTCCTTCTCGAGCTTTGGAGATAGTTGATGTGAGAGGTGGAAGCGTCTAAAAATACCGACCATTGTGTCTTTATTTTTAAAGACGTCTTTTTACCCAAATGATACCCAGATGATTACCACGGCACGTTAATGTATACGTCTTTTTTATAGTATTTCGGTAAATGACATGGTCAAGCTAAATGATTTGGTATTATTCCAAACGTCGCCCGTCTGACATTGGCGGGTGTGCTCCTCTACATGGGCCCATGTTACAAGAAATGGTAAATATGGAGATTCACTACGCACCCCCAATATTGCCCCCATGAGAATAATAACCTTTCTAAGGTCTCACATACTGTCATACTTCTCTAGTTATACCGCCGCATCATACATGTGTGGGCGCCACCCATGGTTAGGAGGGGGGTTGAGGGGGGCGATGTCCCCCTGTTAGAGGTTAGGTAAGGTAAAGTTTGGTTGGAGTAGTTTAAATATGCTCTCCCACCCAAAACTCCCGATTTCCCAAGGTTCCCTAAGATCGTTAGGGGAAGGGGATTAGGCCTTATTCTTTACTTTTAAGTACTTGTGCCTTTATATTATAGTTGAGGAACATGTATTTCGTCCGTTAAGGGAAGCGTCCCAACCTCCCATATCAAGATAGGCTGAAACATCTGAACTTACATTCACTAGAAAGATGAAGAGTGCAGGGAGATCTGATAGAAGTATTCAAATGGGTCAAGGGTTACAGCAAAGGCGATATAAGTAAAGTACTGAGAATTAGCCAGGAGGATAGAACATGCAGTAATGGATTTAAATTAGAAAAATATAGATTTAGGAGGGAAATAGGCAGGCATTGGTTTAGTAATAGAGTGGTGGAGGAATGGAATAGACTCAGCAGTCACATACTGTGTGATGGGACAATAGCTTGTTTTGGTAAAATTCTAGTGTTTGCCCATACTTCCCCCTCTCCCCCAAAACAAGCTTGGGGACCTGTGGGAATGCGGGGTTTTGAATGGGGGACATGAAATCTGTCGTAATCACATATTTTTTAGTGTGTGTGGGGAGGGGGGAGAAAATTACTACTCTAGATCTAGGGAAATTCCCTACATTTAGGGATTTTTCCCTCCCACCACCACTAAAATAAGGGTTTACAACGAATTTACTGTTCCCCATACGGAAACCACGCATTCCCACTGGACCCCAAGCTTGTTTTCGGAGTGAAGCGTAGTGAACCCACCAAACGATGCTCACTTCATTGGTCTGGCGTGGTGCCGGCAGTCAGCTGCATCCACATAAACCACCTACACCACACTCAAAGCCCTCTCGTTAGCACTGATTTGAGTAGCTTGCCTCATCGCAAGGTTTCTCTCCTGGTAGTAGAATCCATGGCAGCAAACACGGTGTATCTTCATTGTTTATCACTGACACAAGCAAGACCACTGGCTACTCGACGTCAGGGTTGTTTGATTTAAATCAAGTTGAATTGTGACGTCATCAAATAGTTGGCAGTTATTTACTGCGGAGCTTTGTGAATTGCAATGTTGTTGTTGAGGCCCAAAACTATGCACTAACGCTTTGTGAATCCGGCCCCTGAATTCGAATGGAAATTTTTTGAACACAAGTAACCTGCCTTCGAACCTGCTTCACGCTATCATACGTGATACCAGTAAGTGAATACATAGTCGTATATGACGGTTGCAATATTCTTATGACAGAAATGATTTACCGTTGAGATGCTTCATTAGTTCCTTAATACTATATGGGGTGAAGCCCCCCCCCCCCCCCTCTGGTATGGAGATTGAGTGAAATTGTGTGGTTTCTGTACGTGGTAAAAAAATCCCAGAATGTATGGAATTTCCCTACATCTAGGTAAATGTAAGGAATTTCCCTTTGTCTAGGGTATTTTTAACCCCCCATAACTCAAAAACTATGTATTTGCGACACATTTCATGTTTACCGCCGCATTCCCCGCAGTCTCAAAGGCCCCCTAGCCAATTTTGGTTGCAAGGGGTGAGTATGGGCAAACACTAGAATAATATCCTTGTTTTAAGAGTAGACTTGATAGCCACATGGCGAGGATGACAGGTGGTAGTGGGGGCGAATCTGGAGCTGCCCTGTACAGGCCATTCGGCCTCTTGCGGTCTCCCTATGTTCTTATGTCTCGCATTAATACTGCAAAAAAATCAGAAAAATTGAAAGTTTTCACACGTCTTTGTACACACCTCAGCTAGCTTGTGACTAAATATTATGAAGAAATAAGCAATAATGACAGTTATATATGGCTGATTTTCCCCCTCCCGCCCTCTTCTGCTCGTCACTTACATCACTCTAAAACACTTGCCTGCGCCATGACGGGCTAGGGCCGACTACCATTCAGGCCCCTCAAGAAAGTCTACCGGCGTTGTAAAAAAAAGTAAAAAGCAAGTAAAAAAAAAGAAAAGAAAAAAAAAGCTATATTCATACACAGGTGCATACATCCTCATGTTTCAGCATAGAAAATTGCTTAAAAGAACATTCGTATGGTATCTTGAGGCAAACTAGCATCTGTGATGGCCTTGGAGGCAGCAGAGCTGACACATACATCAGTCACCCTGGAGAAACCAGAGATAATTTTTGCATTTTGGCTCGATTTCCGATGAAAGGACACCATCAGACACACAACATCCTTCAAAACATAGAAAAAAATGCAATTCAGTAACTTTTTTTAGAAAATGGGATTAATTTAAGTTTTTCGGAAATTCCTTCACCACTATTTGACCAATTTTTATAAAAAGTACGTCATTGGAAAGAGAAGCAGAAGCACAAGCTCTGCATTGTGAGTTTTCTTTTCAGTTAAGGGACAATTGTAGGAAAAAAATTAATAATGTTATAAAGGACCTACACCAACAAAATTGGAAAAAAAATCTTATTTAACAAAAGCAAAATTGAAAACTTTTCCACGATACAGCTTTTGGATTTTGCTTTAAGTTTCTTTGGTATTTTTTTTCAGCAGCATAGGGCATTAGATTAGAGAGGAATTTTGAGTTGAAGTTTGTTAAAAAAGTACATTTTATATTTTCCTGCTATTATGTATTGACTTGTAGATCAGAAAGTGAGCATATATTACTTTTCCATAAGCATACATTTCACATGAATATACTAATTAGGATCATACGTTAATAATTTAATACATGGCGGACGCTCCCCTTAACTGTAATATAGAGGTGTATGGTAATATTGTATTTTAGAGGCGCAGAGTCAATCTCCACAATTACCCAAGAAATATCTCCTTGCAGAAATATGCCGCTCCACTGTCCACCATGCATATGTGCTGGGGAATACACAGCAGGAAAAACATTAATTTGCCTGGTTTTGTTCTAGTTTGTCCACGTGATCTTTGTGAGCTGTGAGTGAAATATAGAAACAGTAAGCAAGTTGAACCTCTCTCTGTGAGCTATTTTGCAGCTGCGGCAGTGGCGAGTGCATATCAGGCATTGAAAAGACAATCATTTAGTGATTTAATGATTTGCGACAAATTGTCAGCAGATTATTTTATAACACACTGAAAACTACTAGAAAAAAATAGTTTCATCCTACAGTGTCCTACGGGTATCGTTTTGGAAATTTACCAATGATTCTTCCCTGGTTCATAGTGTGATAATATTAACCATTAGATTACGGCGATCATATATATAAGTGCGCTACCACATGCCCCACCATTACGGGGATCATATATATAATCATCACACTCTGCGCTCCCTACGTTTCAAATATACCGCCAGTTCTTGACTCAAAAGAATGGTGGAGGCATCTAGCACCCGTACACACTCTCATTCGTTTTAGCGTGCGCCCTTTCGAAGGCCACAGATCATTTTCCACTTTTGTTTTAAATACATCTGTCATGTCTTGTGATGCGTCAGGCAGTTCCTCTGCTCCGGGCGGAAGTGGAGCGCGGGCGAATCAAAGTGACAGTGACTCTGATGACTGCTATGGTAGTGACATTGACAGAGGAGGGAGGGGCAAGTAGGTAGAGAGAGAGAGAGAGAGAGAGAGAGAGAGAGAGAGAGAGAGAGAGAGAGAGAGAATGGGGTGCTTCACGCGACACGTCACGGCCACTAGAAAATGCACAATATTTTCGGCTGTCATAACTTTTTTATTATTATTAGGAGAGAAGTTTTATTACACCACCATATATACTAGATGAATATACAATTATTGCAAAGAAGAAAGGCACCATTTCCACCTCTTTTAAATGTCTAAATTTTCCCCGTGCACACCATCCAGAGAAATATATAGCCACCCGTACTCCAAGGGTTAATGAGAGGATAGCCACCTCTTATGAAGTTAATACTTACAAGATTGATTCTTTTTTGGTCCCTGAATGCACTGCAGTGACAAATGACTTCTGAAAAATGGATTGGGGTTGATGGGGGGCAAGGCCCCCTGTTAGGTAACTTACTTTAGGTTAGGTTAGTCAGCATGCAGTGTCAGGCAGCGGAAATACACAGCGCGGGATTTGACAGGGCGGCAGTGGGGGCAGTGCACTATGTGGGCCGGAGGTAACAGGTGGCAGCGGGTGGTGGCAGGTGCACAACAGGCATTGAAAAGTCAATCATTTAGTGATTTCCAGAAAAAATACTACCTCCTTAATAAACAGCATCATATTTTGTCCAGAAATAAGCAGTCTGTCTCAAAACTAGTAGGCTAACCTTTCATTAATAATCCCCATAGCGTAGTCTTCTCATACTTAGGTTTTTGAACACCATACATGGGAAAGATTGATAGTAACCAAGTTAGGGATATAGCTCAGCCTATTGCATTTTGGCAGTGGCCCACTGATTAGATTGGATTTATTTTCTTATCTGGTTGATATATACTGTAGATAGTAATGAAGAGAAGACAAAAAACAGACGGGATGAGAAGGGCAGAGACACGCCTGTCCTTGTTGACAAAGCCGAATTTTGGTCTGCGACAGCTGATAAAGTTGGTCTGTCGGGATCCTCTTCATGGGCTGTCACCCGATAAAGGCCCATGGTCCGTCCATGGAGGGACAAAATCCAGAGATAGATGAATGAGAAGGAGGTAGGAAGATGAAGGGAGGAGGAGGAAGGACTGCCAGTCCCGGCCGGTGGGCTGCTGGGAAAACGTATCATACCGCTCACACTTTTCATACCTTAAAGAGTATACAGGTGGCCGTTGACTTACAACCTCGATCGGTTCCGACCGACTGGTCGTAAGTCAGTCAGAGTGGTCGCCAGATTCCAAGTGTTTTTTCCATCTTTCCCACTGAATTGGCAGTTTGGGGCTACTTTTATGGACAAGTTCCACTGTAAGTGCTATGGAGGAGTTGGCAACAGTGATCTGTTGATCTGTACCGAATGGTTGAACTTGCTTCATGGTCAGACTCCAGTTCTCATGCAGTGAACATGTCAACTATACACACACGCACAGAAACACGTGTATAGTACCTCATAAATACATACATACGCATTAGTCATGTATCGGATATCCGCATCCGTGGAACATCCGCTTAATTTTTCACGTCCGCATCTACATTCGAAATTTTCAAAAATGAAACATCCGCAGTCGCATTTTTTATGAAGTAAATATCCACATCCGCATCAAACACAAAGAGGATGTGGCGGATATACTTTAAACATTACAAAGACTCAGTGCCGAGTGCAGACTACTAAGTAGAGAGTTTATGAAATTGAAGATAATTAACAAATGCATGTTTACTTAACCCCTGTGGGATGGGGAGCGACAATCGCCGCTCAGTTGACAGAGGACCTGTGGCGGTGATTGCCGCTCTGCTTATAATTCGCTCATGTTAGCCATTCTCCCAAATTTTTTCCTCCCCAAATATGTCAACACTTGTCCTGAGTACTTTTATTAGTGAGTCAGCGTGCGTCTGAGGCTTTCTTAGTGGATGGACGTGTAAAAATAGAATATATGCGTTCAAAATGCCTCATCGGTCTGTGTGGCCAGTGGCTATGTCCACTCCGATAGCTAATTCATTACGTACTGATTGTTCAAGTGCTAGACCTTCTGACAGTACTGTTCAAGTGCTAGACCTTCTGACAGTACATTAGAACATGAACTTGATATTTCTGTTGTAACTCTGGAAAGTGATTTTGAGTGGAGTGACAGTGATTCTGAGCGGCATAATACGAGTAGCAATGATGATGGGGCAACCACCTCAGGTCCACCATCTCTGACCACGTGCACTGCTGCGACATTTTCTACACCTGTTACTTCCCCGTCCACCAGTGGGAAGGAAATGACAACCCCAAAGTCTGTATATACCAATCAAGTCATTCTGCCTTCAAAACTGCTACTAGCACACACGGGGCGGTTTGGGGTGGAGCTGCAGGGTGACGTCATTTGAATCCAAGTACCCGCCAGTTCATGGGTGACTAAAGCTGAGGCCGTGTGTGCACTTTGGACGTGGATTCTCGCCTTCTTTCACCGCGCATTCAGGCAAGCCATTGACGAGAAAAGTATGCCTTTTTATTGAGCTATGCCTGACTGTAATTCCAATGCCTACAAACGGCGGTGTGGGGTGTGAGGGGGGGGGGGGGACATGTTGAAGTGATTGATTTAAATTAGTCTGCCTTTCTCCATTTTCTCTAAATCCCAGTCTCTACATTCTCTAGTTTGGCTCCAAGCAACGTCCTCCCTCAAAGCTGCATATGACGTGACTTGGTATATATAGACTTTGGAAAAGGTAGCATTCTGCTCCCCTTACATCTTCGCTACGTTCTTCTCCATCTGCATCTCCTCCAAGGTCCAGGAGGAGGATTGAGTTTGCATTATCCTCTTCCTCTGCTGAATCTTTTCTTCCCAGAAGTGATGCAGGAGGCCATACACAAGGAAGAGCAGGCAGAAAAGGAATAAGAGGGAGGAGAGCGAGACAAACACAAGTTGGGAGGGGAAGGAGAGTGTGGGGTGTTAACGTTATCACACCTCCACAGCGTGTTAGTCTAAGCCATAGCAAGCCGGAATCGAGAAAGAAAACGGACACAGTGACTCGGTCACCAAATATCTGCAGTAATTACAGTAAACCCTCTGGTATCTGGGTTAATAGAGCCAGTCTACGGACCCGAAAACCCAACGTTCGCCTACCGCATTTAATATAATCATCGGCACAAACAAAGCTACTTAAGATCACGCATGTAAGCCCACGACAGCCTTTCATACCCGCGCATATGTATATATATGAAACGAGTGCAGGGAAGATATGTTATAGCCATAAAAAAGAAAAATATGTTACGGGCTACATCTCAGCCGCGCCGCCGCCACCCTGGCCCGCTTGCGCTGAGAATATATATCCTTATTATCTCACATATGAAGCTTCTAAAGCTCACGCTTGTACGCCCATGTCAGCCCTTTATGCCTCCACACACGTGGATATATGAAACGTGCAGGAAGGATGTAAAAACGAAAAAATGTTACGGGTTACATCAAACTGCCCGCCTTGCCCCGCTGCCCCGAGAATGTTTTACCTTTTTTTCTGCAATATTACATTATCTACGCTAACGCCAGTGTAGGGAAGCCTTGCCCCATCCACAGTGAATGCGTGGGTATTGTGGCGTCTCTTGCAAACGATAATTAGTGACATAGCGTAAGAAAAATTGTCAAGGCACCCGCCATGGCCCCAAGGACACGAGTGTTAAGATTCGCTCCTAACGGGGTAATTAAGGCATGTACACCTGCCAGCTGACCTATATACAGCCGTCCCTCAAATATTACGGGAGTTAGGGACTCAGGACCCCCGTACTATTCTAAAATCCGTATTAAATTAGTGCCCCCCCTAGAAACACTCCTGGGACTCTTGGTACGTCCTGAGTGCTCTCAAACGTGTGACGCGGCAGCACGAATTGCCAACTCGGCACGTCCGCTCCGCTCCCGGCTTTGAGAGGTGGAATGCCTCTGTGCTGTGATGATGTCATCTGCAAATATGGCGGCCCAAACAAACACATAAGTGCTTCCATTGCATCAGGAAGATCAGCGTACCTCATTTTGCTGCGAGTGAGATGCCGTTACCATAGCAACGACGAGGCTTAGTAAAAGGATGGCCTTAATCTTTACTCTTGGAGCACTGGCAGTTACTGCGGCAAGAATTTCTTTTACACTGTGATAGTTACAGCGAACACTGCTTTCATTCACGTGGTATGCTCTCCCTACCGCAACGTAACTCATCCCAAAACGAAACTTCTCCTAAATCTGAATTCTTCGATCTGCAAGGTGAACACCTTTCTCGAACGCTTTGGGGTGCTTTCAGCAGGTGTTTTGGTAGAACAGTGTTGCCACTCACACCATGGCTTCTTGGTGCGACGAGCGGGAAATTTAAAAATCATAAAAAAATTCTTCCATGACACTCCGTATAAATCCGTAACCGTACACACACATAGATATATATATATATATATATATATATATATATATATATATATATATATATATATATATATATATATATACAGTACCCTCTCGAGTTTCGCGCTATCCGAGTTTCGCGCTGCTTTGACACGTACGGGGCACGTTTACTTACCATCGGCGTCACGCACGCTACCTTTAAAGGTAGTATCACACTGGATGTTTTCCTCCAAACATTGTGGCTATGGCAAGGGAGAGAGAGAGAGAGAGAGAGAGAGAGAGAGAGAGAGAGAGAGAGAGAGAGAGAGATGGGAAGAGAAAACAGGTAATTTTGAAGCCGCAGTTGAAGGCTGACCTTATGATTGGCTGACAGTTCTGAAAACACGCTTGTGATTCACTGGGAGTCCGATGACGTCATCGCCGACGCTCACCCTATCAGCAGCTTCACTGCCTTAACCCTATAAGCTCCGACGTTTTCACATTTTCGCGCTTCTAACACCTAGCATCGTACTCATTTATCTGAACAATGATAACGCCCATGAACACTAAGTACTAGTACCGAATCAATAGTGTAAAACAATAATGAATAATGAGTGAAAAGAAGCTCGTCACAGGCTTGGAGGAAGAGTGGAGACATCTCCACTCGGTAAACAAATGTCATACACACGCATCATGTATGTAGCTACCTCGCTGTTGATTTTATTATTCAGGAAAAATCAGCACAAAATAGACAGCGATGATGATAAGAGATACGTACAAGTGTGTCTGAGAGAGAGACAGAGAGAGAGAGAGAGAGAGAGAGAGAATTTCTGCCACTTGAGTAAGACACACTTACACTCGGACACATCCATGGTGGAGAGCCTTTGAATTACCTTTTTTTTTTATTTATTAGTAAGTTTCTGATGCGTCAAGGGGGTGGAAATAGGTTGACCAGAAACAATTTTATCCATTGCTGGGGCGGTGCGGCAGGGACAGCGAGAGCTTTTATATGGAGATAAGAATCACAAATATTACACTACAGGCATTGCAAATACCCTTAGAAGAACGATTCGTTACATTGTGATGAAAAATAAATACCTAAATAACCAGGGCAGGTGTGGGGTTCTTGAAAGGTCTGGACTTCCAAAAATCCCGTAAATTCTCAGCAATAAAAAATAAAAAATAAGATATTTGAAAATTGAGGTCTCAGACTCACAGCCCTTCCTAGTCCTTATTATTATTTAAATATCTGACCAGTCACATCTCTCATAGGACAAGCAGAGACCAGATGAACCAGCTCTTAAGTTTATTTAAGCAACAAAGAAACTCGCTGGAAATTAAGAATTATTAATTAATCCCAGGCACACAGCAACCTAGCTAGCTATCTTAAAACATCCTATGCAAAATATGTACTTAGCTGTAGGTAGGCGAAGAGGGAGCCACCCCTGATCTACCTCGTGAGTCTGGAGTCCTTCTGTCCTCTTCTCGTTCCTCTTCTGCCACACGCCATGCCCTCCTTACTTTCCAATGGCTCCCCTTGCTAGCAGCACACAGTCACTCTGGACTTGTGGATACTACAAAGCAGAAAAAAACCCACCACGATAGACACGTGGCACGGAAGGCTGGGAGGGACGTCCTGTCGCGGTGGAGTCTCGGAGGAAGATGCCTTGGAAGATGGCGTCGGGGCCCGCAGCCGCGGTCAAGATGCCAGCTCTCACCATACTGACATCTCGTTTTCTGTGTAACACTTACACTAAACGCACTACGGCTATGGATTGTTATTTATTAATAAACTAACGCATGCCTTCGATAGAGTCTGGCACCAGTCTTTGCTTTCTAAACTGCCCTCTTTCAGATTCTATCCCTCTCTCTGTTCCTTTATCTCCAGTTTCCTTTCCGGCCGTTCTATCTCTGCGATGGTAGACAGTCACTGCTCTTCCCCTAAACCTATCAACAGTGGCGTTCCACAGGGCTCTGTCCTATCACCCACTCTCTTCCTGTTATTCATCAATGATCTTCTTTCCATAATAAACTGTCCTGTCCACTCATACGCTGACGACTCCACTCTGCATTATTCAACTTCTTTCAATAGAAGACCCTCTCAACAGGAAGTACACAACTCCAGAGTGGAGGCTGCAGAATGCTTAACCTCAGACCTTGCTGTCATTTCCGATTGGGGTAAAAGGAACCTTGTGTCCTTCAATGCCTCAAAAACTCAATTTCTCCACCTATCAACTTGACACAATCTTCCAGACACTTATCCCCTATTCTTCGACAACACTCAGCTATCACCGTCATCAGCACTAAACATCCTCGGTCTATCCTTAACTCAAAATCTCAACTGGAAACTTCACATCTCCTCTCTCGCTAAATCAGCTTCCTTGAGGTTGGGCGTTCTGTATCGTCTCCGCCAGTTCTTCTCCCCCGCGCAGTTGCTATCCATATACAGGGGCCTTGTCCTCCCTCGTATGGAGTATGCATCTCACGTGTGGGGGGGCTCCACTCACACAGCTCTTCTGGACAGAGTGGAGTCTAAGGCTCTTCGTCTCATCAGCTCTCCTCCTCCTACTGATAGTCTTCTACCTCTTAAATTCTGCCGCGATGTTGCCTCTCTTTCTATCTTCTATCGATATTTTCATGCTGACTGCTCTTCTGAACTTGCTAACTTCATGCCTCCCCCCCTCCCGCGGCCCCGCTGCACACGACTTTCTACTCATGCTCATCCCTATACTGTCCAAACCCCTTATGCAAGAGTTAACCAGCATCTTCCCTCTTTCATCCCTCACGCTGGTAAACTCTGGAACAATCTTCCTTCATATGTATTTCCTCCTGCCTACGACTTGAACTCTTTCAAAAGGAGGGTATCAGGACACCTCTCCTCCTGAAATTGACCTTTCTTTCGGCCACCTCTTTTGATTCTTTTTTGGGAGCAGCGAGTAGCGGGCTTTTTTTGTGCCCTTGAGCTGTCTCCTTTGTTGTAAAAAAAAAAAAACTAAATGAAGTGAATATTTATTTCTCAATAGAAACCTACCTCTTGTTTGATTTACATTGTTTTTGATTTACGCGACCTCTTCAAGGATACAATTCTCGTGTAAATTGAGTTACCTGTATATATATATATATATATATATATATATATATATATATATATATATATATATATATATATATATATATATATATATATACCACACTGCATTCACACAACATATACACCTTTTCCCAAAATTAAAATTTCAAAATGGCGCACATACACCAAGCCTCGAGTCCCCGACTGGGGGACCACAAATTCCCCAAGGAGGACTCCCTTCTGGCTGCCGACCGAGGTGTCTTGATAACTCCTCGAACCTCTTTCTTCTCAATTTCTGCAACATTCATGGTCTTCTCTAATTTTCATTCTGTGGAACATCATCTCTCCTCCTCTAAACCTCACCTTCTCTTCCTTACCGAAACACAGGTTTCTGAGGCTACTGACAGCAATCTCTACTCTGTTGCCTCCTACTATCTCTATCCTAAATTTCAATCCAAATCCAAATCCAAAGCTGGATGTTGCGCCTACGTGCGCAACGACATCACTTGCTCTCGTGCCCACGACCTTGACTCTTCTGAATTTTCCACCATCTGGTTAAGACTTCACTGTCATTCTATTACTAAATACATCTGTGCTGTTTATCTCTCACCTAACTCTACCAACTATGTAAAATTCTTTGACTATTTGAATTCTAAAGTGGAGCACATCTTGACCCACTCTCCCTTCGCTGAAATCTCCACCCTAGGAGATTTCAATGTTCACCACCAGCTTTGGCTTTCATCCTCTTTCACTGACCATCCTGGTGAACAAGCCTACAACTTTGCTATCCTCAACGACCTAGAGCAGTTGGTCCAGCACCCTACACGTATTCCCGACCGTCTTGGAGATCGGCCCAACATTCTAGACCTCTTCCTTACCTCAAACCCTTCTGCTTATTCTGTCAAACCGTTCTCTCCGTTGGGCTCCTTCGATCACAATCTTATTTCTGCATCCTGTACACCCTCTGGACCCACTGAAGAGGCGATGCTTCTGGCATTTTGCTTCAGCTCGGTGGGACGACCTGAGGATGTACTTTTCCGATTTCCCGTGGAATGATTATTGCTTCCAGGATAGAGACCCCTCTGTGTGTGCTCAGTGCATCACAGAGGTGATTGTCTCTGGAATGGAGGCATACATTCCTCGTTCTTTCTCTACTCCTCACGCTAAAAAGCCTTGGTTTAATCATGCTTGTTCTCGTGCTGTCAATGATAGAGAGGTAGCTCACAAAAGGTACCAGAGCCTTCAAACTAATGCTAATTATGAACTTTACATTTCTGCCCGAAATCGTGCCAAATCTATTCTCCGACTAACCAAAAATTCTTTCATTAATAGAAAATGTCAAAACCTTGCTTTCTCTAACTCTTCCCGTGACTTCTGGCATCTAGCCAAAAACATCTCCTCCAACTTCACTTCTTCATCTTTCCCTCCACTCCTCAGTCCTGACGGCAACACTGCCGTCTCATCTATCTCTAAGGCTGAACTCTTCTCTCAAACTTTTTCTAAAAACTCCACTCTGGACGATTTTGGGCATATTCCTCCTACTCATCCCCCCTCTGACTCCTTTATGCCTGTTATAAAGATTCTTCAAAATGATGTTTTCTATGCCCTCTCTGGCCTCAATCCTCAGAAGGCTTATGGACCTGATGGAGTGCCTCCTATTGTCCTTAAAAACTGTGCCTCCGTGCTGTCACCCTGCCTGGTCAAACTCTTTCGCCTCTGCCTGTCAACATCTACCTTTCCTTCTTGCTGGAAGTATGCCTTCATACAGCCTGTGCCTATGAAGGGTGACCACTCCGATCCCTCAAACTACCGTCCTATAGCTTTACTTTCTTGTCTATCTAAAGCTTTTGAATCAATCCTTAACCGGAAGATTCAAAAGCACCTTTCCATTTCTGACCTTCTATCTGATCGCTAGTATGGGTTCCGCAAGGGGCGTTCTACTGGTGATCTCCTAGCCTTCTTAACTGACTCTTGGTCATCCTCTCTTAGTCGTTTTGGTGAAACTTTTGCTATTGCGCTGGACATATCAAAAGCTTTTGATAGGGTCTGGCACAAATCTTTGCTTTCTAAACTACCCTCCTATGGTTTCTATCCTTCTCTCTGTATCTTTATCTCCAGTTTCCTTTCTGACCGTTCTATTTCTGCCGTGGTAGATGGTCATTGTTCTTCCCCTAAATCTATTAACAGTGGTGTCCCACAGGGTTCTGTCCTATCTCCCACTCTTTTTCTGTTGTTCATTGATGATCTTCTTTCCAAAACGAACTGTCCTATCCATTCCTACGCCGATGATTCCACTCTGCATTATTCAACTTCTTTTAATAGAAGACCCACCCTTCAGGAACTTAACGACTCAAGGCTGGAGGCTGCAGAACGCTTAGCCTCAGACCTTACTATTATTTCCGATTGGGGCAAGAAGAACCTGGTGTCCTTCAACGCCTCAAAAACACAGTTTCTCCACCTATCCACTTGACACAATCTTCCAAACAACTATCCCCTATTCTTTGACAACACCCAGCTATCACCTTCCTCAACACTAAACATCCTTGGTCTATCCTTAACTCAAAATCTTAACTGGAAACTTCATATCTCATCTCTTACTAAATCAGCTTCCTCAAGGCTGGGCATTCTGTACCGTCTCCGCCAGTTCTTCTCCCCTGCACAGTTGCTGTCCATATACAGGGGCCTTGTCCGCCCTCGTATGGAGTATGCATCTCATGTGTGGGGGGGCTCCACTCACACAGCTCTTCTGGACAGAGTGGAGGCTAAGGCTCTTCGTCTCATCAGCTCTCCTCCTCATACTGATAGTCTTCTACCTCTTAAATTCCGCCGCAATGTTGCCTCTCTTTCTATCTTCTATCGATATTTCCACGCTGACTGCTCTTCTGAACTTGCTAACTACATGCCTCAACCCCTCCCGTGGCCCCGCTGCACTCGACTTTCTACTCATGCTCATCCCTAAACTGTCCAAACCCCTTATGCAATAGTTAACCAGCATCTTCACTCTTTCATCCCTCACGCTGGTAAACTCTGGAACAATCTTCCTTTATCTGTATTTCCTCCCGCCTACGACTTGAACTCTTTCAAGAGGAGGGTATCAGGACACCTCTCCCGAAATTAACCTCTGATTTTGGACACTCCTTTAACCTCTGTTCGGGAGCAGTGAGTAGCGGGCCTTTTTTTCTTTTTTTTTCTTTGCGCCCTTGAGCTGTCTCCTTAGCTGTAAAAAAAAATATATATATATATATATATATATATATATATATATATATATATATATATATATATATATATATATATATATATATATATAGAGTAGAGGAGGCAGTTTGCGCTACCCTAAGCAGAAAAAAAATTGCTACAAAATCACCAGACTTGAATACAAAAACGAAATTTTAACAAGGAGTGTAAAATTTTGTCTGCTCATGATGGCGGGTAACGCGCTACCCTCAATTGCTGCAGTTTCCCCGATTGTGCACTGTAAGTAAGGGAAAGTTAGGTAGGGTCTGTGCGCCACCCAGCCGGGTCTCACGCTAGGTTGAGGAGGGGTTGCGCCAGGGGGTCAGTGCGCTATGGCATGTCGGGTCATCGCGCTAGGTGCCTTAAGTTCTTTGTTTTAATCTACAAGCTATCAAAATCACTCTCAATAGGTAGTTAATAAATCCTCTTGCCTCTCAAGGAGTAAAAGCTTTGGAAAAATAAATGAAAGATTGCAAACTAACTTTTTTTATTTTTAAAATAGTGTATTGACAAACATAAAACTGTGCTTTAGTTATGAATATCATAAACAAATAAATGTCCCACAGAGTTCAAAACAAAATCTTAACAATACTCCGGAAAAGTTTCATTTACCAGTATCAAAATAACAAATAAATGTCTCACAGAGTTAAAACGAAAATCTTAAGAATATTCCGTGAAATGTTTCATTAAACAGTGTCAAAATAACAAATAAATGCCTTTCAGAAATCGAAACGAAACTCTTAATAATACTCCATGAAAAAATCATTCAACAGTATCAAAATAGCCTAATTACATTTATTACAAAAAAAACTCAGTATCCATTGTATCAATGTCCTCCTGAGACTTTTCACTCAAATTCATCTCACTCAGACATTCTGCATGCCACCAGCTGTCACACAATACACATTTTATCCTTAACTTTCCTTTTGTTTCACATTGACATTTTCCACAGAGCTCGTTCATATCATCAATTACATCATCCGAGTCATCGTCCAAGACTGGCTCATCCGCACTCTCTGAAGTTTCTGTTTCCTTGTCTTTCTGCTTTTGGGAAACATACTGAAGTGTCCTGAAGCGTTTTCTTTCGTTTTTCTCTTTTCTTTTTCTTTCCTGTTGTTTTCCTTCTGCCTTTTCTTTTCCTCCATTCTCTTTCTCTTTGCTTCAGCTTCTTGTTCTATAATTTTTTTTCTCTCTTTCTTTTTCTTTCCATTTTCTCCCTCTCCTCCTCTCGTTTCTTTCTCTGTTTCTCTTCAATCATTTGCCGGTACTCAACACCGCTTATTGAGCATGGCAATACTGCGATGGTCTTTTTTAATCCTTTTTTCTTCGGGAATGAGGGCAGCGTGAGGTAATCATCAATCGTTTTGGAATTTTTCTTTGTAGAAGGCAGAGGTTGTGGAGCAGGCTGGGATGTGTAAGGCAGGGGTTGTGGAGCAGGCTGGGATGTGGAAGGCAAGGGTTGTGAGGCAGGCTGGGATGTGTAAGGCAGGGGTTGTGAGGCAGGCTGGGATGTGGAAGGCAGGGGTTGTGAGGCAGCCTGGGATGTGTAAAGCAGGGGTTGTGAGGCAGGCTGGGATGTGTAAGGCAGGGGTTGTGGAGCAGGCTGGGATGTGGAAGGCAGGGGTTGTGGAGCAGGCTGGGATGTGTAAGGCAGGGGTTGTGAGGCAGGCTGGGATGTGGAAGGCAGGGGTTGTGAGGCAGCCTGGGATGTGTAAAGCAGGGGTTGTGAGGCAGGCTGGGATGTGGAAGGCAGGGTTTGTGAGGCAGCCTGGTATGTGGAAGGCAGGGGTTGTGAGGCAGGCTGGGATGTGGAAGGCAGGGTTTGTGAGGCAGCCTGGTATGTGGAAGGCAGGGGTTGTGAGGCAGGCTGGGATGTGGAAGGCAGGGACTGTGAGGCAGGCTGGGATGTGGAAGGCAGGGGTTGTGAGGCAGCCTGGGATGTGTAAAGCAGGGGTTGTGAGGCAGGCTGGGATGTGGAAGGCAGGGTTGTGGCAGGCTGGGATGTGGAAGGCAGGGGTTGTGAGGCAGCCTGGGATGTGGAAGGCAGGGGTTGTGAGGCAGGCTGGGATGTGGAAGGCAGGGGTTGTGAGGCAGGCTGGGATGTGTAAGGCAGGGGTTGTGAGGCAGGCTGGGATGTGGAAGGCAGGGGTTGTGAGGCAGCCTGGGATGTGTAAGGCAGGGGTTGTGAGGCAGGCTGGGATGTGGAAGGCAGGGGTTGTGAGGCAGCCTGGGATGTGTAAAGCAGGGGTTGTGAGGCAGGCTGGGATGTGGAAGGCAGGGTTTGTGAGGCAGCCTGGTATGTGGAAGGCAGGGGTTGTGAGGCAGGCTGGGATGTGGAAGGCAGGGACTGTGAGGCAGGCTGTAAGGTTTTCTCCAACAACACCTTCCAGTCTTCATAGGGTGGGTCATCCATGTCGACGCTCCTCGACTGGCTTCATGAATTTTAGAGTTGTTCCTTCCCCTAATGACAGGCTCAGCTTCATCAGCTCAAAAATGTTGGAGAATGCTGAGAGAGTGGGAGTTCTTTGTTCTGGCCCAGGGAACTTGGATTTGGCTGCTGGTGAAGCAGAAGGAACAGAGGTTGAGATTGTTGGGGTACATGTGGGAAGAGCAGTGATGCCAAAGATGCTGAGGTAGGGAGAGTGACTGGAGCAGCGCTGGAGAAACTGCAGCTTGGCTTCAGCTTGTCTGAGTTGAGTACAACCTCAGGGTTAAAAGGATAGATCCCAGACTTAACAAATCCCTTGTAAGCAAGCTCTGGTCGTGCTGTAGTGTCCCAAGCTTTCTTTAGTGTGCGGGCAAACGTGCACATGGTGACACTCTCTCCAGTTTGGTACTGAAACTTTCTGACGGCTTCACTCCATGCTAGTTTGATTGCCCCAAAGAAAGCTTGATCCAGTGGCTGGATAAGGTGACTGGCATGCGCCTTCAGGCAGTAAAGGATGACACCATTCTCGTTACACAGCGTGCTGATTGCCAGGGAATGATGGCTGGAATGGCCGTCCACAAACAGCACCACTGGTCGCTTTTCTCCCAATTTGGGAATGAAGATGTCCCTCAGAAAGCTAAGAAAGACCACCTCAGTGATCCAACCATTTGGAGTTTTTTGAAAAAAAGCCTCTTCAAAACCTTCCAACGCATTGAAGCGAGGATCTCTGGTGTAGGGAAAGATCAGCAGCGGTGGAAGGTACTGCCCCATGGCAGAGGAGCAGGCCAACATTGTCACTTGCTGCCGTGTGCCACTTGTGACAGAGTAGACGTGTTTTGCTCCTGTCATGCTGATGATTTTCTTTGTCTTTGGACATATATTAAAACCACTTTCATCAGCATTAAAGATCCGGTCAGGAGAGGTCAACAAAGTGGGATCGATGGTGTCCAGGTAATGTTTCATTTGCTGAAACCATTCACCTAGAACATCCTTTGTCACAATTGCTCTCTCACGGCCAAGTGGTTGTCCAATTCTTTCCCGTATCTCTGGATGCCTCTTGAAAAAGGCTCGCATCCAATCCTTTCCAGGGCGGTTGTTTTTGAAGACAGTCCTCTCTTCCCTATCATCGAGAATGGTTTTCACCATGTCTTTGAGGTCGTCTTTGGTCCGTCCAAAACCTCGTTTAGACACTTCAATCAGCCAATCTACTAGCTTCTTCTCCTCTTCCATTGACAGAACTGTTTTTGGAGCAGGCTGCATAGGTCTTCTTCCCCTGACCTTATCCCCAAGGGTGGCGTAAGGGATACCAAAAGTTTTGGAGGCGGCATTCAGGGACATCTGTTTAGATCTTACCAGCTCCACAGCTTTCTCCACTTGTTCTTGTTTGTACCGCTGTGTTGATGCCATTTCAGCAAGGGCTGTTGAAAAGGATCAGAGCAAAAATACAAATTAACATGCATAATGGAATAATATTTTTTTTTCATTTTTTCAAAAAAAAAAAAAAAAACTGAAAATGCAGATAGCCTAAAAAGAGAAAACAAAAACAAAACAAGCACTCTAGCCTAGTATTGCTTTTGCCTGGTGGCGCGCTGACCCGCCATGAGCGTTTGTGGCGGGTTTGCGCGCTACCCACGCCCTCTCCTATTTGCTGACACTCAGGCATGTTTATCCTCAACCATTTGACAGTCATGTATTATAACAAAGAATTGATTGACAAGTTATGTCAGTTTTGTATCAAAATAGGTAGCAGTGACTAACACTGATATTCATGTGTGTTAACGAAACAGTTAGCGGAAGACAACTTACCTCAGTATAGCGGAAGACGCACTGCCTCTCTCTCCCTGGCGCAAACACAACACTGGAACGGTACTGGCGGGAAAATTTGAACTACGGCCCGCCATTTAAACACTCTGTTTGTGTGTTATGAGATTTAACGCGGGGCTTAGCGCACAGACCCGACTGGCGCACAGACCCTCCAGTACATATATATATATATATATATATATATATATATATATATATATATATATATATATATAT
This sequence comes from Eriocheir sinensis, assembly GCF_024679095.1. Classification (NCBI taxonomy): domain Eukaryota; kingdom Metazoa; phylum Arthropoda; class Malacostraca; order Decapoda; family Varunidae; genus Eriocheir; species Eriocheir sinensis. Next base: position 11,978,036 of record NC_066556.1, read on the forward strand.
ATATATATATATATATATATATATATATATACACAGTTGTCCCTCAAATAGTACGGTTTCGGAGTTATACAGATTGTCATGGAATAATTTTTTTAGGGCAGGGCTTAGAGGTATCGCGCGAGCAATTTGAACGACTTTTGGCGGTGTGCGACAATTTTTAAAAATTTTTGGAAAAAATCACATTTATTAAAACTCCCGGATATGGGTGAGGTCGGATACGGTGCACCCGGATTACTGAGGGTTTACTGTACTCCCATTCAGCACACTGTATCTCAATAACTACAGAATCTAGACACTTTGGGAAGATTCCATTTGAAAGAGGACGAGTTAATGATCGTCAGAATGCAAATCTCATTCACCTTGTTTCTCTAGTTAAAGAGTATTGATAAAGTGAATGTCGATGAAAATAAGAGATTGACGCGTGTTTGCCCGTACGGCGAGACAGGAAATTATAACCTGGCCCGTCCCGTAGGGGTTAATTATCTACTAAATATACACCTTGTATTCAATTTCTTTCAAATCTACTCATCCTAATGTGTCAAGAGTTTTGTGGAAGGGTAGAAGGAGGGAGATAATTTTATATAGTAATTATGTAATATGTATGTTTCATGTAAATTTGTAAAAGTACAGTATGTATGTGTGTACTGTGAAATAGTACTGTATGAACTATACGTAATATTGCGTAAGTATGAATGGAAGCAGCCTGCCTGGCAAGGAGAGGAGGAGAGAGAGTGTGTGTGTGGCTGACAGAGGTGGGCACCCGCTATTTTTTTTGTTAGTCCGTCTGCAGTTCACAATTCCGCTGAATTTGTTGAGTATGCCGATAATCGCTAATGCGCAAATTTTCCAGCTCCACCGGTCACCTATTGCAAATCTGCTAATGGTAATGCTAATTTTTTTTTTAGCTCACTAATGAAGTCTGCAACAGTCCGCCAACCATTTTTTAGTCTGCTAACTCTTTATTGGTACAGGTAACTCGCGATTTACGCGAGTTTGGTTTACGTGTTATTGAAATAAAGCGGGGTTCAAAATTCAAATAAATGTTTAATTTACACGTTTTTCCACTTATACGTGATATTTTATGGAGTGGCCACCAGTTGTCTCACGCAACTGGACTCACACGGTGCCGCGGCCACACAGCTGAGCTCAGTTCTTCCCGCGCGACACTTGAACAACGATACAGTACCCACGCTGCCACGCTGCTCAACAATAAGGGTGTGCAGGAACCGGTACTAACGGTACCAGACTGCTTGGTACTGGTACTAATACTAGCCAGTCGCTCATGGTGTCCCTCATTTCTTCCTCTCACGAGTGAGGCTGAGACTGAGTGCCTGAGTGGATATCTCGGTGATATGGATATTCTCTCTCTCTCTCTCTCTCTCTCTCTCTCTCTCTCTCTCTCTCTCTCTCTCTCTCTCTTTCTTTCTCTCTCCACTGAATGAAGTGAATATTTATATTTCGATACAAACCTGCCTCTTGTTTGATTTACGCGACCTCTTCAAGGACACAATACTTGTGTAAATCGAGAGTTACCTGTAGTTGAAAACATAATTTCCGATAGAATTACCTTACAATTTATATATTTATTTATTATATATTTTTTTCCGGGACAATTTTATTTCCGGGACAAACCAATAAATTTCGACTGTCCCAGAAAATCAGGGACGTCTGGCCATCCTAACCTAGAAATTTCTCCACACTTTCATGAATATGCTATAAGTCCCCAGAAATTTTATTGATGGCATTTTATTTATTTATTTTTTTTTTTTTGCATTAGTGGACTATATTTTTGGCATTCCAAGAGGACACCCGCAGCGGAAGGGTTAAAAATTTGCTGACGCTATTCCGCAGCTTTTTTTGTTAGTCTGCTATTAGTGGATTAGCGATTAGGTGACTTAAATTGTGGAATGCCCACCTTTGGTGGCTGAGTATGTGGGTGTCGTGTGACAGTGTGTGTATTTATTTACCTAGTTGTATTTACCGCCTTTCCCATTGTAAACTGGGACAATGATGGCTTTTTGTCCAGTCTGCTGTCACTCCCCCCTCCCTTTGCCACTTCACATATCTTGACCATCCAGTTAGCAATTACATCTCCTCCACACTTCAACATTTCCGCTGTAATTCCGTCAATTCCTGCTGCCTTTCCATTTTTTAATCTTTTCTTTTTATTGCTTGATTTACTTCGTCATATGTTATACTTTCTTCTTTATATACTCCACCTCTACCTCCACTCAAAATTATGCTGTTTCAACCGCTTGACCTCCATCTTCAAAATTCATTGAAGTTTTTGAAATATTCTCTCCATCTCTCTTTCACAGCTTCCCCGTCTTTCAACATCTTTCCATTCTCATCCATAACTTCATTTATTTTTACTTGGGGAGATATTTTCTGCATTTTTTTCATTCCTCACTTCTTTCCAATATGATTTTCTGTTTCCTTTATATTTTTCACTAGTCTTCCAAAGTCTTCATCAACTTTCTTCATCTTTTTCCAAAGTCTTCATCAACTTTCTTCTTACTTTCTTTTATTGCTTGTTTTAATTTCATTTTGTATTCTCTATACAGTGGTACCTCGTGAGTCAAACGCCTTGCAATTCGAACATTTCCCAATTTGAAAACATTTATCAAACAAATTTTGTCCTCCAATTCAAACGTGTGTCGCAATTTGAACACAAACAAACTGCTACAGACGACGCCACCAGTGTAGCCAAGTTGGTGAATGTGATACTGCCGACTCCAGCCTCAAAAACCGCCAACCTGCGACTGCCATTTTTTCCCGTTTGTCAGTCACGCTTGCGCTCCCCTGCTTTGACTCTGCTGGCCATGATCAAAGTGCTTATCTCCCCCTCCTTGTAACTTGATATCACCCATCTGTGTGTGTGTGTGTGTGTGTGTGTAATTCACCTCTTGGTCTGCTGCGGGTCTCTCTCGAGACAGCCAGCCTTTCCCCTACGAAAGAGCACAGAGCTCGTAGTACCGATCTTTGGGTAGGACTGTGACCACTCACACACAACACACCGCGACAACGAGGTCACAACTCCTTGCCTGACGTTGCGTACCTACTCACTGCTGGATGAACAGGGGCTACACGTGAAAGAAGATACACCCAACTTATCTTCACCCGGCCGGGAAATCGAACCCCGGCCCTTCTGGTTGTGAGCCAGACGCTCTACCTCTGAGCTACCGGGCCATGTGTGTGTGTGTGTGTGTGAGAGAGAGAGAGAGAGAGAGAGAGAGAGCAGCCTATATCTCCCTGTGATAACAAAGAATTTTCAACGCTTCTTCGTCATCTTTGTACGCTTTTTTAATCAAGGCATACTCAGTGAGGAAACAAGCTGATACTGACCCATGAACCACCAAACACTATAACACTCCACGTATGGACGTTCCTACACGGAGCATCGCTATTGGTTGAATACAACTTAGACGGGTCCTCAGGAAAAAAGATTATTGGCTACTTGAGAATAACAAACCAACTAACAAACATTTGAGAATAACCAATAACCTGAACTCGAATGGAATATATACGAACACAAGTAACCTGTGTTTGAACCTGCTTCACGCGTTCGTACGTGGTACCGAACTTGCTTCACGTGTTCGTACGTGGTACCGAACTTGCTTCACGTGTTCGTACGTGGTACCGAACCTGCTTCACGCGTTCGTACGTGGTACCGAACTTGCTTCACGTGTTCGTACGTGGTACCGAACCTGCTTCACGTGTTCGTACGTGGTACCGAACTTGCTTCACGTGTTCGTACGTGGTACCGAACCTGCTTCACGCGTTCGTACGTGGTACCGAACTTGCTTCACGTGTTCGTACGTGGTACCGAACCTGCTTCATGTGTTCGTACGTGGTACAGAACCTGCTTCACGTGTTCGTACGTGGTACCGAACCTGCTTCATGTGTTCGTACGTGGTACCGAACTTGCTTCACGTGTTCGTACGTGGTACCGAACCTGCTTCATGTGTTCGTACGTGGTACCGAACCTGCTTCATGTGTTCGTACGTGGTACCGAACTTGCTTCACGTGTTCGTACGTGGTACCGAACCTGCTTCATGTGTTCGTACGTGGTACAGAACCTGCTTCACGTGTTCGTACGTGGTACCGAACCTGCTTCATGTGTTCGTACGTGGTACCGAACTTGCGTCACGTGTTCGCGTGGTACCGAACCTGCTTCATGTGTTCGTACGTGGTACCGAACCTGCTTCATGTGTTCGTACGTGGTACCGAACTTGCTTCACGTGTTCGTACGTGGTACCGAACCTGCTTCATGTGTTCGTACGTGGTACAGAACCTGCTTCACGTGTTCGTACGTGGTACCGAACCTGCTTCATGTGTTCGTACGTGGTACCGAACTTGCTTCACGTGTTCGTACGTGGTACCGAACTTGCTTCACGTGTTCGTACGTGGTACAGAACCTGCTTCACGTGTTCGTACGTGGTACCGAACCTGCTTCATGTGTTCGTACGTGGTACAGAACCTGCTTCACGTGTTCGTACGTGGTACCGAACCTGCTTCATGTGTTCGTACGTGGTACCGAACTTGCTACACGCGTTCGTACGTGGTACCGAACCTGCTTCATGTGTTCGTACGTGGTACAGAACCTGCTTCACGTGTTCGTACGTGATACAGAACCTGCTTCACGTGTTCGTACGTGGTACAGAACTTGCTTCACGTGTTCATACGTGGTACAGAACCTGCTTCACGTGTTCGTACGTGGTACCGAACCTGCTTCATGTGTTCGTACGTGGTACAGAACCTGCTTCACGTGTTCGTACGTGGTACCGAACCTGCTTCACGTGTTTGTACGTGGTACCGAACTTGCTTCACGTGGTCGTACGTGGTACAGAACCTGCTTCACGTGTTTGTACGTGGTACCGAACCTGCTTCACGTGTTCGTACGTGGTACAGAACCTGCTTCACGTGTTCGTACGTGGTACAGAACCTGCTTCACGTGTTTGTACGTGGTACCGAACCTGCTTCACGTGTTCGTACGTGGTACCGAACTTGCTTCACGTGTTCGTACGTGGTACCGAACCTGCTTCACGCGTTTGTACGTGGTACCGAACCTGCTTCATGTGTTCGTATGTGGTACCGAACTTGCTTCACGTGTTCGTACGTGGTACCGAACCTGCTTCACGCGTTTGTACGTGGTACGGAACCTGCTTCACGCGTTTGTACGTGGTACGGAACCTGCTTCACGTGTTCGTACGTGGTACCGAACCTGCTTCACGTGTTCGTACGTGGTACCGAACCTGCTTCACGTGTTCGTACGTGGTACCGAACCTGCTTCACGCGTTCGTACGTGGTACCGAACCTGCTTCACGTGTTCGTACGTGGTACCGAACCTGCTTCACGTGTTCGTACGTGGTACCGAACCTGCTTCACGTGTTCGTACGTGGTACCGAACTTGCTTCACGTGTTCGTACGTGGTACCGAACCTGCTTCACGTGTTCGTACGTGATACAGAACCTGCTTCACGTGTTCGTACAGAACCTGCTTCACGTGTTCGTACGTGGTACCGAACCTGCTTCATGTGTTCGTACGTGGTACAGAACCTGCTTCATGTGTTCGTACGTGGTACAGAACCTGCTTCACGTGTTCGTACGTGGTACCGAACCTGCTTCACGTGTTTGTACGTGGTACCGAACTTGCTTCACGTGGTCGTACGTGGTACAGAACCTGCTTCACGTGTTTGTACGTGGTACCGAACCTGCTTCACGTGTTCGTACGTGGTACAGAACCTGCTTCACGTGTTCGTACGTGGTACAGAACCTGCTTCACGTGTTTGTACGTGGTACCGAACCTGCTTCACGTGTTCGTACGTGGTACCGAACTTGCTTCACGTGTTCGTACGTGGTACCGAACCTGCTTCACGCGTTTGTACGTGGTACCGAACCTGCTTCATGTGTTCGTATGTGGTACCGAACTTGCTTCACGTGTTCGTACGTGGTACCGAACCTGCTTCACGCGTTTGTACGTGGTACGGAACCTGCTTCACGCGTTTGTACGTGGTACGGAACCTGCTTCACGTGTTCGTACGTGGTACCGAACCTGCTTCACGTGTTCGTACGTGGTACCGAACCTGCTTCACGTGTTCGTACGTGGTACCGAACCTGCTTCACGCGTTCGTACGTGGTACCGAACCTGCTTCACGTGTTCGTACGTGGTACCGAACCTGCTTCACGTGTTCGTACGTGGTACCGAACCTGCTTCACGTGTTCGTACGTGGTACCGAACCTGCTTCACGTGTTCGTACGTGGTACCGAACCTGCTTCACGTGTTCGTACGTGGTACTGACTTGCTTTTCGTCCGGGCTAGAAGGATTAAAAAATAAGACAGCTGATGGTCGCTGCCCCCATCCCCGTTGGTTCTACCCCACAGGGTATACTAACGGTGCGCACCATGTGAAAGTGATGATGGGGTAGGCTACCCTCCCAGTCAGAGGGTAGCCGTATTTCTCTCTTCCCAATACTCCAAAACAAGGGAGCTCTACGCATAGACAAAAGGGCACCTCGGATGAATCTCATTGGTTACGATACTGCCACTGCCCAAAACTATGAATTGAAGGCTTTGTGAATCTGGCCCCTGAGTGCTCTTGTCTTTCGGCGATCAAAGGGAACCCACACTCGCGTCTGTAACTTGTACAAACAGGATGCTCGTACACCAAGTCACCGGTCGTAAACCAAGGCATTTTTAGTGATTTCTTTTTGCTCGTAAATCAAAACACTAGTAAACTAAGGCACTCATAAACTGAGGTATTACTTCATAGTACAGCGGCAAGACCTGAAAAAGAGCCATATTTAACGAGATACCCCTCCACCCGGTAGAACAAAACCAAACCTGTTTTAAATGAAGGGTATGGATGTCTTTTAACATATTATGGGGTTTGTACTAAAATAAATTGTATGAATTAACCCTTTGTTTGAAAATCTGAAATTTTACAATTCATGTTATATAAGTCAGTTCTGGGTATGAAATTCACAGAAACTCCTCATGTTTTCCTGGTTTTTATTCATGGTACATCTGGACAAATACAGTAATGCTAAAAAAGTACAGATTTGATACCTCAGATTCTCATTTTAACTCCTTATTATCCAAAATTAAGTGTTTTTAAAAGAATATAATTAACTTCCTTTACTATTTTCTACTGACTGAATGGGCGCACCTTCATGAAAACTGCTCCTAAGAAGGATGTTGATATGCTTTCAAGGAATATTGTATGTTTAGGGAGCTAGAATGACAAAATCTCTCATATCAAACCTTGATGCTCAAGCAGCCATAAAGGGTCATAATCCATATTTTGAAAGAGTAGGATAAATATGAGTGTTTACCAGTCTTTAATTTAAGAGTGTTACATTTATGTCTACTTTGTTGTTTTATGACAAATCTTGGAAAAAAAATCTGCCCAGACTGGTATTATTTATCGGTGATTTTTCCATTATAACCTGCTAATCCTAGTCATCTCGCATAAAGTTCCTTTGATTCCTCTCAGTGAATTTCATCCACAGCCAATTGCAAGTAAATAAATATTTAGAACGTTCAGATAACTATAGGATGTACCAATGACTACATTTTGAACTATGGTATATGGCATGTATTCCTGGCCCTTTTAAAAGACTCAAATTTGGTTTAGTCTTCTGCACTATTAACAACTCCTAACTGAACATTCGGACAGTCTTCACAAATACAAAGTTCAATGCATTTCAGCCCTGCATGAACACAAGTGCACCTACTACCATCTTTGCAGTTGCTTTCCTTGCATTGGCAGTACAGATGAGTCAGGTCTCTTACTTCAGCTGGGGCTGAATCCTGAGTGAACAATATAGGGTGTAGCCCAGACGAATCCCTGTACCAGCCAAAATCCTCAGGTTCACCAAGCTGTGGCTTAGGAAGATGACTATTACACCAGATGAGTGACTGGTACATGGCCCGTAAAGCATGCTGCTTAAAAGCATCATCAGTGGGGGGCAACTGGTTGGCTGGTTTATCAGTAGTTGTAGCAAGTTTGTAGCGAAGTTCATGAAGGGTCTTGCACTTTCCGGCTTTCTTGCCATACATGAGCAAGACATATTCTGTAGCTGCAGCTAACCAACTCTCTGCAGGACTTTTGTAAAGCTTTGAACAGACTGACTTCGGCATATTCTGAAGAATGGTACATGCAGTTTTCTTTCCGATGCCAAAAATTGCGTTTGTAGAGTCACATCCTGTAATGGCGTGAACAGATGGGAGACTCTGACATGTGGCTTTACCCAACTCTGATGCCAGAGAGTGAACAGGGATAAACCGCTCTCTAGTAACATATTTGCCGGCATGGCCAGCAAGCATGAAAACTTCATCAGTCAGCAACCCTAGGCTCATATAATAGAGCAGGATCACTAGAACGTCAGTGTCATCACACCAGATGATAGCACGCAGATACTGTGACTTCACGCCCACGTGCAATACCATCCTAGTATCTGCTTCTTCTTGGTCACTGAACTGTTCTGCTAGCTCTTTTATACCCTGACATGAGACTCTGACCACAGTTTCCCCATCTCGAAAACCCCCAGCAATGACAACTGACTTGTCTGTCGGAATGCGGTCCACGATCTCCATCAAGTATGAACTGACAAATTCTACAAGTGCAGGTTTGTTCCTGCCCTTTCAAGAACTGTCTGAAGCTTGGCACAGTTCTGTTGCCGACGATTAGATGGGTTTGACTGGCACTAACTGCTGCTCCACGGCGCTCTCGTTCATCTAACTTTATTGATGAAGGGCGATCATATCTGTCAAAAACGATTATGACTTCTCCAGCTTGATAAACTGGGTTCTTTAAAAGCCTAATCAATTGTTTGGCAATGATTTCTGCCAAGTCGTTGAAGGTTTTGAAGAAATTCTCATTTAAAGTTTGAATTAGTGCCATACCATCAATTATGTAGTAGATTCTTCACTCCAATACTGGCAACTCCACTATCTCATCAGATACTGATTCAAGCTTCTTTGCCAACTCTGACTTATCTGTCTTTCTTATAGCTCCATCGTCATGAAAGAGGGATGGGGGAACTGCAGCAAGCTCATATGACAGGACCCTTTGAAGATCAACATCTCTGTTCTTGGAAACAGCAAGTAGGCGTCTGAACAGCACTTCAGTGTCAATGGTTATTTTCTTCTCTTTGTCATTGGTCATATGCTTCTTCATGTCAGCAAAGGTGAGGGCAGGTTTCTTTGGAATCGCATCCCAAAAACTCTTGCTCTGCTCAACCAATCGTTCCTTGATGAACTGTTCAAAAGCAACTTTCCCCTTCTCTGGCAAGGATCTGAGGGATTCCTCAACTGGTTTTGAAGCTATTCTGCCACTCACGATATTGAACAGTCCTTGAGTCACTTCCTTCAGATTGAATGGGTCCTGGCAGTGGTTTTGGATGTATTCATACACTCTGGAAACGTCCTCAGTATCTCTTAGTATTCTAGCCTTCCCCAACTCACTATGTTCTTTTCTGCCGTGTTTGGTGCTGCATAGTTCCTTGAAAGTCTCGCAATACTCCCCTGTCACATGCCTAGTAAGTAGCCAGCGGAGGAGAACACTTTTCCGAATGTTCAGTTAGGAGTTGTTAATAGTGCAGAAGACTAAACCAAATTTGAGTCTTTTAAAAGGGCCAGGAATACATGCCATATACCATAGTTCAAAATGTAGTCATTGGTACATCCTATAGTTATCTGAACGTTCTAAATATTTATTTACTTGCAATTGGCTGTGGATGAAATTCACTGAGAGGAATCAAAGGAACTTTATGCGAGATGACTAGGATTAGCAGGTTATAATGGAAAAAATCACCGATAAATAATACCAGTCTGGGCAGATTTTTTTTTTCCAAGATTTGTCATAAAACAACAAAGTAGACATAAATGTAACACTCTTAAATTAAAGACTGGTAAACACTCATATTTATCCTACTCTTTCCGAAAAGTACGAAATATGGATTATGACCCTTTATGGCTGCTTGAGCATCAAGGTTTGATATGAGAGATTTTGTCATTCTAGCTCCTAAACATACAATATTCCTTGAAAGCATATCAACATCCTTCTTAGGAGCAGTTTTCATGAAGGTGCCCATTCAGTCAGTAGAAAATAGAAAAGGAAGTTAATTATATTAATTTTGGATAATTTTTAGCATTACTGTATTTGTCCAGATGTACCATGAATAAAACCAGGAAAACATGAGGAGTTTCTGTGAATTTCATACCCAGAACTGACTTAGGCGCATATAACATGAATTGTAAAAATTTCCCAGATTTTAACAAAGGGTTAATTCCAATTTATTTTAGTACAAACCCCATAATATGTTAAAAGACATCCATACCCTTCATTTAAAACAGGTTTGGTTTTGTTCTACCGGGTGGAGGGGTTATGTAATTTTTCAGCCCTGTTGCCACTGCACTATCACTTTCTCTATACCTCATGCTGAAATGCTCTGGTTCAATCACGCTTGTTCTTGTGCTATTAAAGATAGAGAGGCAGCTGTCGGAAATTTTTGTATAGAATTACCTTCCGTTAAATCCTTAATGTCAGTAGGGAGAAATTATGCACTTCGGGCAAAATAATATAATTCCAATTTACGACAGTAAATCATGGGGGAATTTTTTTAACCAGCAATCCTGGGTGACGTGGCAAAAAGTGACGTCACGTGCCGAAACTTCGAAGCTTCGACACATAATTCATGTCATGTACACTTGAGGCACAAAGCCCACCACTCGGGTATAAGACACAAACCCTTCACCACCTGCTTCTTGTGTTAGTACTGTCTCACCTTCCCACAACTTTTATTGTTATTTCATTTGTACATGTGTAAATCAGTACAACACACAATGTAGTGTAATGATACATTGTCCTTAGCTTACAAGAAGCAGGGAACTCAGCCAGATGGTCTCCTCCTTCACTACATTTCATCCATTCCATAACCACCATCAGAGCTAAGTACATTGTATTGATTTCCCGTGTGAATTTTGGTTAACATATCCCCAGAATTTTTAATTATGTAACGGATCTGTTTTATAGGGAATTGATCTTTTTAACGCTCCATGCTAGTTCTACATATTGACCAAGTGAGTACTAGTATCGTTATTTGGTGGTAGTTTGGGGTTAGGGAGTGTTTCGCCAACTATGAAGTGTGTCACTGTTATGTATCCGACCAATTCATAATTCGTTCTGTGAGACTCCATTTAATTTTTCACAGCCATTCACAAAAAGGTAGGTACCTGAGCCTTCACACTCCTGTACTTCAACTTACCAAAAAACTCTCATTAATAGAAAATGCCAAAGCCTTGGTTTCTCTAATTCTTCCAGAGCCTTCAGGCATCTAACCAAAAGTATCTAACAATTTTACTTCAGTTTTCCCACCTCTTAGTCCTGACAGTAACCCTTCTGTCACACCTGTCAAAAGTTGAACTTTTTGCTCAAACTTTCTCTGAAAATTCCACTCTACATAATTCTGTGTTAGTTCTGGCTTACTCAAACCACCTCTGAATCCGGTATGCCTGTTATTAAAATTCTTAATGACAATGTTCTCTTATGCTCTGCCTGACCTGAATCCTTAAAAGGTTCATGGACCTGATGTAGTGCCCCCCCAAATATAAGAAAACTATTTTCTGTTCCTCATGAAGTTGATGTCCTACTTTACTGAATCACACAAGTCAGAACAAATCAAATAATTGTATAGTTGAATAGAATTCAATAATTGATTCATTAGTGGAGCAGTTTAATCCTGGTGCTGCTACTGGTTTTGTCAACCCTTCCATCCTCCTTGTAGTGTCTTTCATCACCATGCTTGGCCATATTGTTAGTTAGCTGCCATTTTTGACCACTCAGCATAATTTTTTTATTTCATTGTAAACCTTTTTTTGGTTAGAAATTTATTAGTCATTTAGGAAAATCATTTATTTTGTATTTGCAGAACATGATGACAGAGGAATGGCACGTAGCAGTGGCAGTGGCAGTGGCAGTGGCAGCGGCAGCAGTCGTGGTAATTACAGGCATTACCGCTCGGGAAACAAATTTCGAGGGGGAGCAAGAGGAGGGAGAACCTGGGATGGAGGCTGGGATGAAGACAGAAGTAGCCGATTCCCTGAGGTAATGCCTTCAGTTTTAATGTTTATTGATAAGTAATTATGTTTACAGGCAGTCCTCGAGTTATGACATATGCGACTTACAGCTGCTTGCACTCAAGACCAGGCCAAGAATATTATTAACTCCTTCACTACGGCCGGGCGACAACAGCGCCCCGCCCCATATTCGGTCTGGCTGCACGCGTCAAATTTCAAACGTCACTACTGAATATAATAATTTTTAAGCCATAAACTCAACATAATCATCATGTATTATATATAAAAACATGCACAATTAAATGGTGCACATAAAGAAACAGGATGATAATTTTGAGATGTATGCATAAATATACAGAGAAATTTGCATTATGTGTAGATGACGTGTATCTACTGAATTGTATTTCCTTATATTAGTTGTGATAAACAAATAGATTTGTGGAGGAAAGTGGAGGAGAGGGAAGGGAAGGACACAGACGTAAGATCATGGAAAATATCCCACTGATTCACCGGCAATACACACTTATTTCATGGAGTAAAAGGTTGAAAGGCCGTCCTCCCAGAGGTGGGTCGTGTGTGTGTGTGTGTGTGTGTGTGTGTGTGTGAGAGAGAGAGAGAGAGAGAGAGAGAGAGAGAGAGAGAGAGAGGGTGGTCAAAAGATTGACACCTCACTGGTACAAGGGGAGGAAGAGAGAGAGAGAGAGAGAGAGAGAGAGAGAGAGAGAGAGAGAGAGAGAGAGAGAGAGAGAGAGTTGAAAGGAAAGTAAGATTTGATGAAACTGCAACCCTTCTTGAGCCCATAGCCGTGGTAGCTCAGTCGATATAATGCTCATTTCCGCCTGGGAAGATCATAGTTCCATCCCTTCCTGTTCAGTGTAGGTGGTTAGCAGGTAGTCATATGTCGTGGCAGAGCACAATACATCACTGGGCTACAGCAGCTAATTTTCATATCACACAAGATATGAAGCTACATCGGTAATATTTTCCTTTCTATTCTCTCGTTCTCTCTCACCCTGAAGATGTGGATGACAAACTTCAGAAAACGACTCAAGCCTGTTCATTTGGTGGTAAGCTATTTTTCTCTCTCTCTCTCTCTCTCTCTCTCTCTTTACGTAAAAAAGAATAGGCAGGCGTCCACTGCCTGTTTTCATCAGTAGTCGAGCTGCCTGATGCTCAATAATGCATTACAAAATGCCATGCATACATGTGTGTGTGTGTGTGTGTGTGAGAGAGAGAGAGAGAGAGAAAATAGTTTACTATAAAATAAACAGGCTTGAGGCGTTTTCTACTAAGGAGAAAAATCGGAACTCAAGGGCAATATACAGAGTTCCTAGGTACAGCCAGAACAGAATACGGGATCACTCAATCGTTGTGTATGCTACTGGCGCTTCATGATGATGACGTTGGCGTCACTGTATGGAAAGGGTTAATACTTGGTTGAGTATTGAGTTAACATTTTGACCTGTAAAGCGTCGGCAAATATGACGCCTTGTGGTGCCGGCCACATCTTTGATTTTTTTCTTGGCGAAACCAGTCTTAAATGATGTGAAAGGAATGGAAATGACAGTCATTGCGCCCAGAATTGACTGGAAGTAGTATTATGGCGCACAAGATATTCCGCGCTGAAGTTAATGGCTTAGTGAAACCTTATATTTGTAGTTTTTTTGCTTCCTCTTTTTCTAACACTTCAAGCAGTTAGTTGGGGACGTGCATAACATTGTTACTGTGTTGAGAGTTAAAAAACATGTCATATTTTAGCTTCAAGAAATTATAGTCATGAAAAGAGCCCTTTCCCATGTGATTGGTTATGTATAATTATTTTTGTGCTGGTGGAGAATGTGTGTGTGTTTGTGTGTGTAATTCACCTCTTGGTCTGCTGTGGGTCTCTTTCGAGACAGCCAGCCATTCCCCTACGGAAGGAGCTCAGAGCTCAGTGACTGATCTTTGGGGAGGACTAAGACCACTCACACACAACACACCACGACAGCGAGGTCACAACTCCTCGCCTTATGTCACTTACCTACTCACTGCTGGGTGAACAGGGGCTACACATGAAAGAAGATAAACCCAACTTATCTTCACCCAGGCGGGGAATCGAACCCCAATCCTTCTGGTTGTGAGGCAGACGCTCTAACCACTGAGCTACCTGGCCGTGTGTATTTACCTAGTTGTAGTTTTACAGGGCCTGGGCTTTACGCTCATGTGGTCCCGTCTCCGTATCTACAGTTATCCAACTTTTCCTTAAAGCTTTGCACACTTCTCGCCGATACTATATCCTCACTTAGTCTGTTCCAAACCTCTGTATTTCTTTATGTCTCTCAAGCATCTTCCCTTCCTCAATTTTTTACTATGTCCTCTTGTGTTCCTGGTGGTAATTTCTTCTTTTAGTAGTAACTCTCGTTGTTTACTTCTTCCATTTTGCTCAATAATTTGTAGATTTGTATTAGGTCTCCCCTTTCTCTTCTTTGTTCTAGTGTTGGTAATTCCATTTCCTTTAGTCTTTCCTCATATGTGTGTGTGTGTGTGTGTGTGTGTGTGTTAGAGAGAGAGAGAGAGAGAGAGAGAGAGAGAGAGAGAGAGAGAGTGTGTGTTTGTGTCTAAAAATCAAACCGATGGCAGCCACTACATATGCCGTGAGTGTTGCCTTTCAGAGTGCAAATACTTTTTGAATAATATGTATTTGCTTTCCATGCAACAAAACGAAGGGCATACCATAATTCATATTGTACAAGGTTTCAAAACCACATCACAAAACACACCAAAAAACACTAGAAAAGGGGAGAGTAAGTAATGGAAATTAGACCGTAGTATTATTATTAGCGGGGTCGAAGCTCCATAAGGCAACTACCACAAAAAGAATGGAGCAGAAACCGCTACAAAATTGAAAACTAATGAAAGGAAAATAAGACAATATTCATGTTAATAGGGTCAAGGAGGCATCATACACAGTGCTTGTAATGTATATGGAGACGTTTTGAGGACGTAATATATCAGGAAAAGGATGGGAGGAGGGCAACGTATCTCTTACGTCTGATACTCGAATGTCTGAGAGCAGCTGATGTATCTCTGATGTGTCTGACGCTTTACGGTTTAAATATCTCCTTGTGAGTAGGGCAGCAGTTTGTTTACCTAGTGGTTCCACATCTCTCCACCCCCACCCTACTACTGTTCTCACGTGCTGCCCCACCCCAGCTGGGATGGGTAAGGCAGGAGGGGGGAAGAGTGGGTGGGCTGGGCCAGCTCACTCATGCTTCCGCGGTTGCCCGTATCCCTAGCCAGGAGTGAGTTAATTGTTGGGTGTTCGAATGAATGGAAAACGGTTATGGGTACGAGCGTGGGTAAGAGGGTACCTCACGGCTGTATGTAAACAAACAGACGATGGCAGTGGCTGAGGAGTGAGGAGCAGTGGAAGATGGACCACCAAGAGACTCTTAAAATGGACTGGCAGAGCTGCTTTGCTTACTGCTCGATTAACAAGATAAAAGAACACACCATGCTGTGGAACCACAGTCCAAAAAACTTTTTCTCCAGTCTATGAAAATTGTAGAACTCCCGGTGTTGTTTTCCTCTTCTTCTTCTTCTTCTTTTGGCCTGTAATGCATGGCAGCGATGGTGAAAAGTAATACTGGAAAATAGCAAAAGGGCATAGAAAAGAAAAATCAGGGAAAGAAAAGGACAGAAAAACACTTAAGTTCAGGGTGAAGTGAATAAGTGCACACTGTGAAGTAACTAAGTGCATGTTGTGAAGTATAAAAGTGTGGAGGAGGAGGACCTAAGAAGCGATATAAAGCATTACAGCTCAACAGAAGAAGAAGGTCCACTACACTGGTGCCGTTGTAAAGGCAATACCTCCGACACCATCACATCACATGGCACCGACGGTCGGGTCCACTACACTGGCCTGTGTTGCGAGAAATATCTCCCTGCTGAAATTAGTCATTCTGCCGTCCACCACACATGCACGCTGTGGGAATACACAGCATTAAAAGTATTAATTTGCCTGGTTTTGTTCTAGTTTGTGAGTGGTAAGGGAAATATGGAAACAGTAAGCAAGTTGAACCTTTCTGTGAGCTATTTTGCGGCTGTGGCGGCAGTTTACATTCAATAGGCATTGAAAAGTCAATCATGATATTAGTGATTTTATGATTTATAACTGAAAGAGTTAGCAGATTATATCATAACACACAGAAAACTACCAGAAGCTGTAGGTTTGTCCATCTGTACAGGTAACTCTTGATTTACGTGAGTTTGTTTTACGCGTTTTTGAAATAACGCGGGGTCTAAAATCCAAATAAATATTTAATTTACACGTTTTTTCCACTTATACGCGAAATTTTACGGAGTGGCCACCATATGTCTCACGCAACTGGACTCGCACGGCGCCGTGGCCACACAGCTGAGCTCAGTTCTTCCCGCGTGCCACTTGAACAACAATACAGTACCCACGCTGCCACGCTACTCAACGATAGGGGTGGGCAGGTAATGGTACCAGCTATACGGTACAGTACCGGTACCAATACTAGCCAGGCGCTCATGCTGTCCCTCATTTCTTTCTCAGACGATTGAGGCTGAGACCGAGTGCCTGATTGGATATCTCGGTGATATGGATATTCTCTCTCTCTCTCTCTCTCTCTCTCTCTCTCTCTCTCTCTCTCTCTCTCTCTCTCTCTCTCTCTCTCTCTCTCTCTCTCTCTCTCTCTCTCTCTCCACTGAATGTATAACGCACACCTTTTTCACATAAAAAAGGCCTGAAAGTTTAGCCCTGCACGTTATATGCCGAATGTACAAATTTTTAATGTTTTTTTCTTTTTCTTCTTTGGAGTGTTTTAAGGGTCTGTGTTTCGTCTTATACAATAACAACGGCAAACTTACCTTTATTATTGTTAATGATCCTTCATAGTCCATAGCTGTCTTATAATATGTTACCTTAGAATACAGGGTGATCAAATAACTACTATACAAAAATTAAATCGGTGGAGCATCGCCCATGCCCTGCTGTTATCCTGTTTTCCCGTCGGGCACCATTTGTATGATCTTGATCTTGATGTCACAGGTGGCTTACGATTGTATGACTAAGGAGCAGTACAAGCTACATAAAAGAATTATATTGGAAAAAAATATCCATGTGTTCATTATTAATTATTAATATTAGTGAGAATAATGGGGTAAATATGATATCAGAAACTCTACATCATGAGTCTTGTACGAGGAGTTATTTCACGCCCAGCCGTCATTTGCATTGTTTACAAACCACACAACCACACCCAAACAACAAACAGCTGCATGCCGCGTGTCACCAGAACCGCGTGAATTGTGTCTTGCCTAGTTGTCTGTCATAACCTACGAGTGATGGTGAGAATAATATGCTAATTATGATATCAGAAGCTGTGCATCATCAGTATGTACGGGGATGTATTTCTCGCAACACCAGCCCGGCACCAATTTTCATTGCTTTACTCAAGGACACTTGTCAATTCAAGCAGTAAAGATTACACCAAAAATATATAAATTTCGGGAAACTGTACATTGTCAATGTTCTTTAACCCGTACGTATTTCTGAGCATTTTAAGAACTTTTTTTTTTCTTCAAAATTGTTGTCTTAAAGTTTGAGGTGCGTGTTATACAGGTAACTCTCGATTTACGTGGGTATTGTGTCCTTGAAGAGGTCGCGTAAATCAAAAACAATGTAAATCAAACGAGGTAGGTTTCTATCAAAAAATAAATATTCATTCTGTGGAGAGAGAGAGAGAGAGAGAGAGAGAGAGAGAGAGAGAGAGAGAGAGAATATCCATATCACCGAGATATCCACTCAGGCACTCAATCTCAGCCTCATTCGTGTGAGGAAGAAATGAGGGACACCATGAGCGACTGGCTAGTATTGGTAAAGGTACCGAGCAGTCTGGTACCGGTACCGTACTGTATAGCTGGTACTGTTAGTACCGGTACTGGTACCGGTACCTGCGCACCCCTATTGTTGAGTAGTGTATAAGTGGAAAAAACGTGTAAATTAAACATTTCTTTGGATTTTGGACTCCGCGTTATTTCAAAAATGCGTAAACCAAACTCGCGTAAATCGAGAGTAACCTGTACCTCTCATCACGAACAAATTTTCCGAACAAAAAACATCTCTGGTGACGAACGGTGTTTCAAGCTATGAATAGCAAGCCTTCCACTTAGTAAAGCTGGTGTCACACTGGGCCTTTTTCCTCCAACCGCGTTGGCGGTAGGGGCAACCGGCAACTCCAGCTTTTCCGGGTGTGTGTTACACACGGCCAAGGTTGGTTACTCGTATCTACAACGTAAACAAAGCAGTTGCCCTGTATTGACATGGCGCCGTCTGCTAATAAAGTAAGGGCTACTGTGGATTGTGCTGCTGTTACCAATGGGTGGAGTCGACATCAGCCCCTGACCAATAAAGCTGCCGACTGTTATTAACCCTTTCATTGCTAAACGCTTGCAGTGGGTGTTAGGTGTATTTGCTGGTGGCACTAAACACTCGCTGCGAGCTCCAGCCGCACTCAAATCTCCCGCGTATGAGAGTGTTCCAACACTAATTCTCACATCACAGTATTGCCAATTGAGTGGGATCTTCACTAAATTTGGTGGAAAATCATATCAGCCCAGCGAGGCAAATCTACGGACGAGTAACTGGTGGATGTTCTTGCCCAATATAGCAGCATTTTTGCATTGCTTCACCTATCACCTAACTGATTCTATGACCAAAAAGTTGTAAATATTGCAGTTGGCAATACTCCCTTGCCAGAGTCTGAAAAAGAGATGTCCACAGTAACCTCAATATGGCTGATCATCCCGCACGCACCGACGTAAGTGTTAACATTCAACACTCCCTGAATGTGCATGAACATTCGCAAGAGAGGCATACATAACCGACTCCTATAGATCTGGACCTCCTCTTTCCAGTGGTGTTTTTGTTTTTTAGCTGTGATGAATAGTTTTTGAGATACAGAGGTTAAAAGAACCCCCCCATTGGGCTCCCCAACTGCACCTGAGGAGATAGTCTCGTCCAGACTGCGCGCAAGGAAAGGGTTAACTATCATTCCTATGCCAGCAAGATGGTGGATACCTGTCAAATGTCAGGCTGGTGAAGTCACAGGTCATCTAGGTTTCCATGGTGTGGAATGACGGTTGTAGACCCATTTTTAGTTCAACTATGAGGAAAATATCTGATCCACACATCCCCTTCCCTTCTTGAAGCCTCCTTGTTTTTCACTGATTTTCTCTTCTGTAAGTCTTTGCACTCTCTCTATTATGACTTTTCCATATACCTTTCCGGGTATACTCAGGAGACTTAGACCTCTATAGCTGCCACATTCCCCTCTTGTAAACTTGGAACATGATGGCTTTTGTCCAGTCTACTGGCACCCCCCCCCCCCCCCTTCCCATGCTACTTCGCCTATCTTGACCATCCATTTAACAATTACATCTCCACACTTCAACATTTCCACTGTGATTCCATCAATTCCTGCTGCCTTTCCATTTTTTAATCTTTTTATTGCTTGATTTTCTTCTTCATTTGTTATACTTCTTTCTTTATATACTCCTCCTCTACCTCTACTCAAAACTGCTGCTGTTACAGCTGCTGGACGTCCATCCTCAAGATTCATTAAGTTTTTGAAATATTTTCTCCATATCTTTCACAGCTTCCCCGTCTTTCAACATCTTTCCATTCTCATCCACAACTTCATTTACTTTACTTGGGGAGATATTTTCTGCATTACTTTTGTTTTTTACTTCTTTCCAATATGATTTCCTGTTCCCTTTATATTTTTCACTTGGTCTTTTTCCAAAGTCTTCATCAATTCTCTTCTTACTTTCTTTTATTGCTTGTTTTAATTTCATTTTGCATTCTTTATATTTCTTTTTCCTTTCCCTTTTTACTTGCTCAGCCACATTTCTTTCTTGAGTTTTCTTAAAAAGTTCCCTTTTTTTCTTTTACTATCCTCCTTATCTCTTCTGTCCACCATGAATTTCCTTTTCTTTTCCCATCGCTCACCACTTTCATGCCTACCACTTTTTTGTTGTAGTTACCATTACTTCTTTAAATGTTCCAAAACCTTTTTCAATGTTTGTACTATCTTTTACCCCTCAGCATATGCCCCTATTGATGGATTAATTGATTTTCTCCTCAGGGTCACTGGCGTGGCAGTAGAAGAGCTGGTGGTAGAGGTGGCCATGGTCCCCGTAGGGCTCAATACAAAGATGATGATACAGAAATGGCTGGCAGCAAAGAGAGGAACAGGTAATTATGTTAAAATTTTGAGGTTTTGGTAATCTCATTGCTTATCTATTCTAGTGATCATTTTATAAAACTTTATCGTTGCAAAAAGTCATTCTATGTACAATGATTCCTCGCCATATTGTGGTTCACTTATCGCGGATTTTTCAGTTGTATGTATCTAGTTTCATATCGGATTTTTCGCTATATCGCGGGATTTTGCAGTTTATAGGTATTTTTTATGTTTATTATTTCAATTATTTTTGCGGTAAAATAAGCATTTTCTAGCCTAAAAAAAAAAAGAAAACAATATAAAAATATAGAATTTTATGTTGTTAAAATTACTTAGGTTTAAGAGTGTAGAAAGTGTTTAAGAGTACAGGAGGTCATTGACTTACGACAGAGTTCCGTTTCTAACGATGTGTCGCAACCCGATTTTCGACGTAAGTTGGAACACACCTAAGGGAGGTGGTGGCTGAGTGGATAGCGTGACGGATTTTTCAGTCACCACCGAGTGGCCTAAGACTACTCACATGCTGTCCAGAAGACCACATAAGAAGGGTGACCGATCCAATCCTTTTAACTACCGCCCTATAGCTTGACTTTCCTGTTTATTTAAAGCTTTTTAATCAATCCTTGACCGAAAGATTCAAAAGCACCTTTCCACTTCTGACCTTCTATCTGATCGCCAGTATGGGTTCCGCAAGGGGCGTTCTACTGGCGATCTTCTTGCTCTCTTAATTGACTTTTCATCCTCTCTCAGCCATTTCGGTGAAACTTTCACAGTTGTGCTAGACATACCGAAAGCCTTCGATAGAGTCTGGCACAAGTCTTTGCTTTCTAAACTGCCCTCTTATGGTTTCTATCCTTCTCTCTGTTCCTTTATATCCAGCTTCCTTTCCGGCCGTTCTATCTCCGCCCACTCTCTTCCTGTTATTCATCAATGATCTTTCCATAACACTCATACACTGATGACTCCACTCTACATTATTCAACTTCTTTCAACAGTAGACCTTCTCAACAGAAATTACAAGACTCCAGACTGGAGGCTGCAGAACACTTAACCTCACACCTTGCTATCATTTCTGATTGTGGTAAAAGGAACCTTGTGTCCTTCAATGCCTCAAAAAACCAATTTCTCCACCTATCAACTCGACACAATCTTCCAAACACCAATCCCCTATTCTTCGATAACACTCAGCTGTCACCTTCTTCAACAGTAAATATCCTCAGTCTATCCTTAGCTCAAAATCTCGACTGGAAACTTCACATCTCTTCTCTCACTAAATCAGCTTCCTCGAGGTTGGGCGTTCTGTATTGTCTCCGCCAGTTCTTCTTCCCCGCACAGATGCTTTCCATTTATAAGGGGCTTGTCTGCCCTCACATGGAGTATGAATCTCACATGTGGAGGGGCTCCACTTACACAGCTCTTTTGGACAGAGTGGAGTCTAAGGCTCTTCGTCTCATCAGTTCTCCTCCTCTTTGATAGTCTTCTACCTCTTAAATTCCTCCGCCATGTTGCCTCTCTTTCTATCTTCTATCGATATTTTCACGCTGACTGCTCTTCTGAACTTGCTAACTGCATGCCTCCCCCTCCTGCTGCACACGACTTTCTACTCATGCTCATCCCTATACTGTCCAAAGCCTTTATGCAAGAGTTAGCCAGCATCTCCATTCTTTCATCCCTTTCACTGGTAAACCCTGGAACAGTCTTCCTTCGTCTGCATTTCGTCCTGCCTATGACTTGACCTCTTTCAAGAGGAGTGTATCAAGACACCTCTCCATCCGAAATTAACCTCTCTTTTGGCCACTCTATACTTATCACTATGTGAGAGCAACAGTTAGCGGGCATTTTCTTTTACATCTTTTTGTTGCCCTTGAGTTGCTCTGTGCTGGAAAAAAAAAGAAAAAAAAAAAAAAGAAATTGCACTGGACACCCTGTCTTGCCACCTGATCCCTGTCATATACCTCAGCATTCTGCGATCACATGCTCTCAATACCTCCATCAATTTTCTGGTTAGAGCCCATGTTTCTGCTCCATACAACACCACTGATGAAATACACCCCTACACTTCCTTTTTTGAGGGATGCTACGACTCACGAGCAGACTAGCCACCTCCTTCCACTTTAACCACGCTGCCGCCATTCTTGCTCTCACTGTCCTCTCCACTCCCGCCTCACGGTCCATAACATCTCCCAGATAACAGAAATGTTCTGCATCATCCAGCTTTCCTCCATTCACCTCTAGTTCATCCCTCTCAGTTTCTTGTCCTTGATGTCTCCTTACACAAGCTTGGCATGTAAAATTCTGCACTCCTCTTACATTCCTAGGGCATGAGCGTCCAAGGTGACACCATTGCCTGCAACATGTGCACAAGACTGAATTTACACCTACTCCCTTCCCACAACATCCACATGGATATTTTCCTGATTTAATCTTTTCTCTTGCTTCTTTTCCAGTCACCATGTACTGTGTTTTTTCTATATTAATTTTCAAACTGGTCTCCATTCCTTCCTTCCATTTATTAAACTTTTCTTTCACTTCTTCTGCTGTCTCTGCATTTACTACCAAGTCATCTGCAAACAGCAGTTCCCATGGTGCTTCTCCTCTTGCTTCCATTGTTGCCTCCTCCATTAATGTTATACACAAGAGCGGGTTAAGTACAGGTCCCTGGTGAACCCCCACTCCAATTTCGAACTCATCTGATGTTCCCACCACAGTTTTCACTTTCGATTTTGTACCTTCATATAATCCCATCACCGATGCAACCAATCTTTCTGGTACTCTTTGCCTTCTCAATGCCCATCTTATAATTTCCCTTGGTACTCTGTCAAATGGCTTCTCTAGATCTACAAAAACATGGTACAATCTCCTCTTCTCCATAAACCTTTCCTGAAGCCCTCTCATAGTATATGATGCTTCAGTTGTTGATCTCCAGGGCAAAAGCCAAACTGGCATTTATCGATTCTTATTATCCTTCTCAGCCTCTTCTCCAGGACTTCTTCATATACTTTCATGCCATGCTCCAGTAACCTTATCCCCCTATAGTTACCACATTTCAAAGCATTTCCTTTCCCTTTAAAAATGGGTATAGTGTAGCTTCCTTTCCAGTCTTCTGGTATCTCTCCCTTTTTAATACATGGCTTAACACTCTTGTCAATTCCACCTCTCCTTCCTTTCCTGCTGCTTTTATTAAATTTACTGTTAGCCCTGAAGGCCCTGCTGCTCTACCATTTTCCATTTCCTTTAGTGCTTCTTTTACTTTCTCTTCCGTAATTTTTTCTTGTGGGTCTTCTACTTTTTAGTTTCATTTATCGTATATTCATTTTCCTCATTTAACAGTTCACTGAAATATTTACTCCATCTTTCCAATATCTTTTCTTTCTCCACCATGATGTTCCCTCCTTCATCTTTTACAAACTTTGGCCTAACTACATCTGCTCTCTCTCTTTACATTTGTTTTGCAATTTTTAACATCTCTTATGGTATGGTAACATTTTTTTCTTTTTGTAGGCGTCAGGACCAGTACAAGCGGCGTGGCAATCGACCCTATACGAACAATCCTAACAACAAGATGGGTTGGCACAAAGTCTTGGTAAGTTATTGTAGCCAGTTTGTGTGTGTTGTGAAAACTGCAACCCCCACCAGTTATGCAAAAAATCCCTGTTATTGCCATCTACAGTACCCTCTCGAGTTTCGCGCTCGCTTCGTTCCGAAGGTATAGCACTAAACTCGAGGATCGCGAAACTTGAGGTATTGAAAACACTGAAAAAGCGCTTATCTGTTCCGACCTGTGGATTTTTATTTTTATTTATTTATTTATTTTATTTTTTTACATGTGGGCTATGGCGCCGGTAGACTATCCATCTGGGCCTGATGGTCGGCCCGAGCCCGTCATGGAGCAGGCAACTGTTTATAGTGGCGCCTTTATAATTGGCTCATGCTGCCCCCCGGAGCTCATTTTTTTTCCTCCTTTACTCCCTTGTTATTTCAAAATACGTACCTTGGAAAAAAGAAGAAAACAGGAAGAGAGAACGGTTCGTTTAAAGCCACTGATGAAGCCTTACGATTGGCTGAGCTCTGAAAACACGCTTGTGATTCGCTGGGAGTCCGGTGACGTTGTCGCTGGCGCTCACCTGGTTAGCGGCCTCGCTGCCTTGGGGCGGTGTCACACTGGCTGTTTTCCTCTTATCGTTGTGGCTACTAGCAACACCTGTGTGCCATTCTGGGAGCGTGTTGTCGGTTGTCCGTAAGCTGGCATCACACACGGCCAAGGTCGGTTGCCTGTAACCACATCCACAACGTAAACAAAACACTTGCCCTGTATCAACATGGCATCGTCTGCTAAAATAAGAGCTCTCGTGGCTTGTGCTGCCATTACCCAAGTTATGGACTTGTTGCTGCAGTTAAATGGAAGGAAGAAACTGTTGTGGGTGTGGCGTGCCTGAAGGTCCTCCATGCCAGTTCTCATTGTCACCATTGCGCGTGAGCAGCCAACCCACCCATCTAGACTCCGACCACGTAAACACGTGGATCGAGTAACAACAAAGACACACACACTCATGCACACACCAGACTCATCATGAACCATGGCAGATGTTTCTCACAAACAAAAATAGCTTCGCCATTTCCTAGAGTGTGTTAGAACTTATTTGGTGAGTGGTTCATACAAACCAAACACACCCAATGGCAAGAAGAGAGCAGTGTTAAAGACGACTGCTCTCTTCTTGCCAAGAGCTAGGTTTGGTTCATGTGAGCCAATCACCAAATACGTTCTAACACACTCAAGCATTGGTGAAGTCGTTTCTGTTTGTCAGAAACATCTGCAATGGTTCTTAATGTGTCTGGTGTGTGTGTGTGTGTGTGTGTGTAGCTATTCGATCCATGTGTTTATGTGGTTGAGTCAAGATGGGTGGGTTGGCCGCGCATTCGCAGTGGTGACAATGAGAACTGGCATGGAGGAACCACAGGCATGCCACACCCACAACTGTTTCTTCCTTCCATTTAACTGCAGCAACAAGTCCATAACTTGGGTAATGGCAGCACAAGCCACGACAGCCCTTACTTTAGCAGACGACGCCATGTTGATACAGGGCAAGTGCTTTGTTGACGTTGTGGATGTGGATGCGGGCAACCGACCTTGACCGTGTGTGATGCACACCAGGAAAAGTTGAAGTTGCCGGTTGCCCTAGCTGCCGCCAACGCGGTGGGAAGAAAAAAGCACTGTGTGACACCAGCTTACGGAAAATCGTGAATTCGCTCCTGGTTGGGCGTACAAGTGTTGCCCGTAGCTCCAACGGTTGGACGAAAATGGCCATTGTGACACCGCCTTAAGGCAGTGAAGCTGCTGATAGGGTGAGCGTCGGCGATGACGTCATCGGACTCCTAGTGAATCACAAGCATGTTTTCAGAACTGTCAGCCAATCGTAAGGCAGCTACCTTCAACTGCTGCTTCAAAATGACCCGTTCTTTCTTCCCATTCTCTCTCTCTCTCTCTCTCTCTCTCTCTCTCTCTCTCTCTCTCTCTCTCTCTCTCTCTCTCTCTCTCTCTCTCTCTCTCTCTCTCTCTCTCTCTCTCTCTCTCTCTCTCTCTCTCTCTCTCTCTCTCTCTCTCTCTCTCTCTCTCTCTCTCTCTCTCTCTCTCTCTCTCTCTCTCTCTCTCTCTCTCTCTCTCTCTCTCTCTCTCTCTCTCTCTCTCTCTCTCTCTCTCTCTCTCTCTCTCTCTCTCTCTCTCTCTCTCTCTCTCTCTATCTCTCTCTCTCTCTCTCTCTCTCTCTCTCTCTCTCTCTCTCTCTCTCTCTCTCTCTCTCTCTCTCTCTCTCTCTCTCTCTCTCTCTCTCTCTCTCTCTCTCTCTCTCTCTCTCTTTGCCATAGCCACAATGTTTGGAGGAAAACGTCCAGTGTGATACTACCATTAAAGGTAGCGTGCATGACGCTGGTGATGTGCCCCGTACGTGTCAAAGCAGCACGAAACTCAGGTTGATAATGCGCGAAAGTTGGGATGGTAAGAATCTAGGAGTAACCGCAAAACTCGTGGATCGCGAAACTCGAGAGGGTACTGTATATTATTTTAACTTTTATTTATTTCTCCTTGACCAGGGGTGAGCAGCCTATGGCCCGCGAGCCATATCCAACCCACGAAGGCCTAGCATCTGGCCCGCCACCCTGCTAGGCATTAACATTGCAATCCGGCCCGAGACACCCCAGAAATAAAAATCCTGTCAAACAGCAAAAACTGTTTGTTTGGCAAATATTCGCTCCTTGTCTCACTCCGCAAGAGTTGCCAGGTCTGTCCTTTTAAAGACAACCAGTCCTATTTGAGATTGGGTTGTCCTAATTAATTTAAACAAAAAATGTTTAGGCTGTAACTGTTATATGGTGGGGCCATGGTGTCCTGTAGGTGCAACCTGAAGCAGGAGATTGCCACTTTCCTCCTCCTCCTGCTTTCTTCTTCCCCACGCTCATCACTTTGACCCACAATGGCTCGTTCGCCTGGCCCTACTCATGGGTTAAATGTTTGGGACAAAGTGTGGTAAAAGTCCGGATCAGGTATTGAATTTTGATGATTGCTAGACGGAGTATTGTAAATATCTGCAAATGGACTGTTTTCCTGGACTGTAGCGATTTTCGATTCCTGGACTTTCGTGGTTCCTGAACAAGTGCTCCCCTTCATTAGTCCGAGAGAGAGGGTCAACTGTATTAATATTCGCCAAATATAAGACTGCAAAATTAAGAAGAGACAGAAGACATTAAGCTCACATAGCAGAAATCTCTAACTGACTGATTTGTCTGTAGTTTTCCATTTGTGGCATGTTAAGTCAGCACTCAAAAATGTTTGGGTATTAACCCCTTAACGACGCCGCTGCCGCTGGCGTCATTTACAGTACTGTCTCCAAGTTTGCGATAGATAGGTTGACGTTGCAGGTCGCAATCGTTGAAATCGCAAACTTTGAACCATTATTCCTATGGGGAAAATTGAAAACTGTTGACATCTCATCTGAAATGCTGGGCCGAAAGCCGGTGATAGAGAGAGCTGGAGCCCCTGCGCCCATGCAGCCTAGCATGTTCCTTGGAAGGGCTGGAGACGCGCCGGTCCGAGCTCTCAGCACGAGTGGTGAGAGGGCTCGACTGCCACCGCGAAATGCCCACACCGCATGAGCGTGTCCTGCCTGCGACTGTCACTGCGTGAACCATGCGGTGGATTCCTGCCGCTGCCCCACCGCGCCAGCTTTAGCGCAGACGGCGGAGGGGGACCGGGAGTGAACGGAGAGCACCACGCCGGGGCTTTGAAAGCCCAAACGATGTGGGGGTAGAAGTGTGGGTGGGACCAAGGGTGAGAGACATATAAAGGATAGGTTGCTAAGCATTTGTTTTTCCAACAATGCACCACGCTTGTGACGTCACATGTAAACAGAGATGTCACTGGAGACCCACACATGTGGCCGTGGCACCACTGGATTGAAGTTTCAGAGAACACCACACTTCATAATATGATGTGTAAATCCTTGAATAAATCCAAGATTCAAATGAGACTTTTGCTGGCGAGGGTCTCCAGGGCGCGTCACCACCTTGACGTCATAGAACACGTGACGTCATGGCTGAGTTGATGTTTCACTGAACTATTGACTGCGGCCACACGTATGGGTATCCAGTGATGTCATGGCTGAGTTGATAACGTTTCACTGAACTATCCTTAATAGGGTGGGACCGCAGGGGTGAGGTGAACAATGGCAGTGGGCGGCAGAATACAGTGTTGTTGTGATGACGCCGCAGTACACCCTGACATCATGACCCCCTCCGCCTCGTTAATTAGAGCGGAAACCACCACCTTCTCACACGCGCCACCCTCAAAGTTTGGGTCATATCGCAGTTTCAGTTTTCAATAAAAATCAAATTTTTGGGGTCCCTGTCGCAAACTCGGTTAATCGCAAATTTTAAACTCGCAATCCTGGAGACAGTCCTGTAATTTTTTTGACGTGGGCGACGAGCATGATGTCAGCGCCGGAGAGCGAGAAGCTCTCTGGAAATTGAACGGCACGCGTAACTATGTATAAGTCGATGCCAAGTGACTAACTGGCACCTCTTCTGCCCCTTAGACGACTCCGTGCTAAAAATAGTCTACAGTTCCTGCCTACGCATCATGACGTCTGCAGAGCAATCATGTTCCCTCTGGTGATCTGTTTTGGCGGTCTTCCTTTAGTTTCTGCTCGTTGTGTGCGTGCTGAGCGTAGTCTTGATACCTCCACTGACATACCTGATGTTCTAGATGAACCAATATCTTGCTCACAGGAGTGTTCAGAGGAGTGGGAAGTGGAAGTTGTAATTTTTGGAGAATCATGGAATTCCAGCCAAACAGTTTGTCCAAATCATAATCTGATTTCACAGTTGGGTTATGCAGATGATTTTCTACAACTTTTATTCAATGAGATTCATTCCAGAATGAAAAAAACTAATGAAAAAAATTACAAAATTTTACCAAAATTATTCATTGTTTCACCATAACTTTGACTCTCTGTAGGTAGTAAACTTTCAGGTCAAAGATTATAAACTTTATTTTTCAGACTCCATTGCGATAAAATGAGCAACTTTTCTTCAATATTTTTTTCTGTACATCGCACCAGCAAAAAGTTGGAATTTTGGGGGAATCGTGGAATTCTAGCCAAATGCAGCAACCTAGAAAGAAACGTATTTCCCAGCAGGGTGCGCCAGAAAATTTTCTATAAAACATCTTTTGTGACTTTTTCTTGATTTCAAAGTGTATTTTTCATTGACTAATGCGTTATGGGGGATCTCCTGAGAAAAACTTTTGCGGTTTGGAGGGGTTAAAGGTTTCTGGAGTTTAGAATTCCTGATGCAGGATGCTCAACATGATTCTCAACATGTCACATTCAAAAGCTATTTCTCATAACTGACTTGTTTTTTGCAGATCAGAGATGGAGCTAATTTTGACCGCCAAGAAGTACTGGATTGTATCAAATCTCTTGTTCATGAGCCATTCATCCCAGTGCTGGTAAGACTTAATATTAAGCTTTTGATAATAGGAGCATTGTTTATTTTTTTTATTTATTTGTGGAATGTAAATATTGTATATTTGCCTTGTTCTGATGGTTACACAATTTTTCCACCTATCATCTCGACACAACCTTCCAAACACCTATCCCCTATTCTTTGACAACACTCAGCTGTCACCTTCTTCAACACTAAACATCCTCGGTCTATCCTTAACTCAAAATCTTAACTGGAAACTTCACATCTCCTCTCTCACTAAATCAGCTTCCTCGAGGTTGGGCGTTCTGTATCGTCTCCGCCAGTTCTTCTCCCCCGCACAGTTGCTATCCATATACAGGGGCCTTGTCCGTCCTTGTATGGAGTATGCCTCTCACGTGTGGCGGGCTCCACTCACACAGCTCTCTCTTGGACAGAGTGGAGTCTAAGGCTCTTCGTCTCATCAGCTCTCCTCCTCCTACTGATAGTCTTCTACCTCTTAAATTCCGCCGCCATGTTGCCTCTCTTTCTATCTTTTATTGTTATTTTCACGCTGACTGCTCTTGTGAACTTGCTAACTGCATGCCTCCTGTCCTCCTGTGGCCACGCTGCACACGACTTTCTTCTAAAGTTCATCCCTTTACTGTCCGAATCCCTTACGCACGAGTTAACCAGCATCTTCACTCTTTCATCCCTCACGCTGGTAAACTCTGGAATAATCTTCCTTCATCTGTATTTCCTCCTGCCTACGACTACATGGATAAGGATATGATGAAAAAATTAATTACTACTATGATCAGACTAAAGTTGGAATATGCGGAGGCAGTGTGGTCTCCCCATAAGAAGAAACATATAAAGAAACTAGAAAGAATACAAAGGATGGCAACAAAAATGGTTCCACAGCTAGTCGGATTGACATATGAGGAAAGACTGAAAGAAATGGACTTACCATCACTAGTACAAAGAAGAGAAAGGGGAGACCTAATACATATCTACAAATTATTGAGCAAAATGGAAGAAGTAGACAATGAAGAGTAACTACTAAAAGAAGAAATTACCACCAGGAACACAAGAGGATATAGTAAGAAACTGAGGAAGGGAAGATGCTTGAGAGACATAAAGAAATATAGCTTCCCACAAAGAAATATAGTGGTTTGGAACAGACTAAGTGAGGATGTGGTATCGGTGAGGAGTGGGCAAAGCTTTAAGGAAAAGTTGGATAAATGTAGATACGGGAACGGGACCACATGAGCGCAAAGTCCAGGCCCAGTAAAACTACAACTAGGTAAATACACACACACACACACACACACACACACACACACACACACACACACACACACACATGCACGCACACACCAGACTCATCATGAACCATGGCAGATGTTTCTCACAAACAAAAATGAGTGGTTCATACAAATCAAACACACCCAATGGCAAGAAGAGAGCAGTGTTAAAGACGACTGCTCTCTTCTTGCCAAGAGCTAGGTTTGGTTCATGTGAGCCACTCACCAAGCCACCATGATGCGCAGCACAAGCCGCCATGATGCACGGCACAAGCCACCATGATGCGTAGCACAAGCCGCCATGATGCACGGCACAAGCCACCATGATGCACGGCACAAGCCACCATGATGCACGGCACAAGCCACCATGATGCACGGCACAAGCCACCATGATGCACGGCACAAGCCACCATGATGCGTAGCACAAGCCGCCATGATGCACGGCACAAGCCACCATGATGCGTAGCACAAGCCGCCATGATGCACGGCACAAGCCACCATGATGCGTAGCACAAGCCGCCATGATGCACGGCACAAGCCACCATGATGCGCAGCACAAGCCGCCATGATGCACGGCACAAGCCACCATGATGCGTAGCACAAGCCGCCATGATGCACGGCACAAGCCACCATGATGCACGGCACAAGCCACCATGATGCGTAGCACAAGCCACCATGATGTGCGGCACAAGCCACCATGATGCGCAGCACAAGCCGCCATGATGTGCGGCACAAGCCACCATGATGCGCAGCACAAGCCGCCATGATGTGCGGCACAAGCCACCATGATGTGCGGCACAAGCCACCATGATGTGCGGCACAAGCCACCATGATGTGCGGCACAAGCCACCATGATGTGCGGCACAAGCCACCATGATGCGCAGCACAAGCCGCCATGATGCACGGCACAAGCCACCATGATGCGCAGCACAAGCCACCATGATGCGTAGCACAAGCCGCCATGATGCACGGCACAAGCCACCATGATGCGCGGCACAAGCCGCCATGATGCACGGCACAAGCCACCATGATGCGTAGCACAAGCCGCCATGATGCACGGCACAAGCCACCATGATGCGTAGCACAAGCCGCCATGATGCACGGCACAAGCCACCATGATGCGCAGCACAAGCCGCCATGATGCACGGCACAAGCCACCATGATGCGTAGCACAAGCCGCCATGATGCACGGCACAAGCCACCATGATGCGCAGCACAAGCCACCATGATGCGCGGCACAAGTCGCCATGATGCGCGGCACAAGTCGCCATGATGCGCAGCACAAGCCGCCATGATGCGCGGCACAAGCTGCCATGATGCGCGGCACAAGCCGCCATGATGCGCGGCACAAGCCGCCATGATGCGCGGCACAAGCCGCCATGATGCGCGGCACAAGTCGCCATGATGCGCAGCACAAGCCGCCATGATGCGCGGCACAAGCCGCCATGATGCGCGGCACAAGCCGCCATGATGCGCAGCACAAGTCGCCATGATGCACGGCACAAGCCGCCATGATGCGCGGCACAAGTCGCCATGATGCGCAGCACAAGCTGCCATGATGCACGGCACAAGCCACCATGATGCGCAGCACAAGCCGCCATGATGCACGGCACAATTCGCCATGATGCGCAGCACAAGCCGCCATGATGCGCGGCACAAGTCGCCATGATGCGCGGCACAAGCCACCATGATGCGTAGCACAAGCCACCATGATGCGTAGCACAAGCCGCCATGATGCACGGCACAAGCCACCATGATGCGCAGCACAAGCCACCATGATGCGTAGCACAAGCCGCCATGATGCACGGCACAAGCCACCATGATGCGCAGCACAAGCCGCCATGATGCACGGCACAAGCCACCATGATGCGTAGCACAAGCCGCCATGATGCACGGCACAAGCCACCATGATGCGTAGCACAAGCCGCCATGATGCACGGCACAAGCCACCATGATGCGTAGCACAAGCCGCCATGATGCACGGCACAAGCCACCATGATGCGCAGCACAAGCCGCCATGATGCACGGCACAAGCCACCATGATGCGCAGCACAAGCCGCCATGATGCGCGGCACAAGTCGCCATGATGCGCGGCACAAGTCGCCATGATGCGCAGCACAAGCCGCCATGATGCGCGGCACAAGCTGCCATGATGCGCGGCACAAGCCGCCATGATGCGCGGCACAAGCCGCCATGATGCGCGGCACAAGCCGCCATGATGCGCGGCACAAGTCGCCATGATGCGCAGCACAAGCCGCCATGATGCGCGGCACAAGCCGCCATGATGCGCGGCACAAGCCGCCATGATGCGCAGCACAAGTCGCCATGATGCACGGCACAAGCCGCCATGATGCGCGGCACAAGTCGCCATGATGCGCAGCACAAGCTGCCATGATGCACGGCACAAGTCGCCATGATGCGCAGCACAAGCCGCCATGATGCGCAGCACAAGCCGCCATGATGCGCGGCACAAGTCGCCATGATGCGCGGCACAAGTCGCCATGATGCGCGGCACAAGTCGCCATGATGCGCAGCACAAGCCGCCATGATGCGCGGCACAAGTCGCCATGATGCGCGGCACAAGTCGCCATGATGCGCGGCACAAGTCGCCATGATGCGCAGCACAAGCCGCCATGATGCGCGGCACAAGTCGCCATGATGCGCAGCACAAGCCGCCATGATTTTTTTTTTTTTTTTTTTTTTTACGTTGATTGCCTATTGCGCCGGTAGGCATCTTCCCGGTGGGGCCTGATGGTCGGCCCAAGGCTTCTTCCAGGTGGGGTCTGATGGTCGGCCCAGCCCGTTCTGGCGCAGGCGAGTGTTTATAGTGGCGCCATCTTGCATTGGCTCATGCTGCCCCCCGGAACTCGTTCTTGATTCGGTTGGACGGCTTCCTCTAGAGTCCGGGTTGATGGGTGGTCTTCAGGACAGCATGTGGGTAGTTTTAAGCCACTCGGCGGTGACTGAAAAATCCGAGTGGTAGCGTGAGGATTCGAACCCGCGTCGTCCATCACGCGGTGAATGTGGGCCCAGTACGCTACCACCTACGCCACCGCCTACCCTGCGCGGCACAAGCCGCCATGATGCGCAGCACAAGCCGCCATGATGCACGGCACAAGCCACCATGATGCGCAGCACAAGCCGCCATGATGCACGGCACAAGCCACCATGATGCGCGGCACAAGCCGCCACGAGGCGCGGCACAAGCCGCGAGAGCCCGTACTCTAGCAGACGACGCCATGTTGACACAGGGTAAGTGCCTTGTTTACGTTGTGGATGTGGATACAGGCAACTGACCTTGGCCGTGTGTGACGCACACCCGGAAAATTTGGACTGCCTTAAGGCAGCGAGGCCGCAGACCGGGTGAGCGCCGGCGATGACGTCATCGGACTCCCAGCAAATCACAAGCGTGTTTCCAGAGCTCAGCCAATCGTAGTTATTTTTTTTTAATGTGAGTGATTATTTTCAGTAATTATCAAACCCAAAAGTCAGACCCACGTGTGCACCAAATTTTTTTCTTTCATATTGGTTACTTTATTCAATTAGCGCGAATTCAGTTAGCGCGACCGCGTTCATCCACCTAATTCTCGCGGTAAATGGGACTCTACTGTATATATATATATATATATATATATATATATATATATATATATATATATATATATATATGTATATATATATATATATACAAATACAGTACGGTCCCAAGTTTTGCACTATCCGAGTTTCGCGATCCTCGAGTTTTGCGCTCAATCTTGAATTCTTACCATTCCGACTTTCGCGCATATCGCCCCGAGTTTCGCGGTGCTTTGACATGTACGGGTCACATCTACCTACTGTCGGTGTCACGAGCCATTCCTTAAGGCGGTGTCACACTGGCCATTTTCCTCCGCCCTGGCAACCGCGGTTGCCCCGAGGGACAAACTGGGAGTGAGTTGTGGGTTGTCCGTACGGATGGAAAACGATTGGGGGTATGAGCAACCATGCAGCTGTATGTAAACAAACAGACGACGGCAGTGGCTGAGGAGTGAGGAGCAGTGGAAAATGGCCAACCAAGAAACTCGTAAAGTAGACTGGCAGAGCTGCTTTGTTTACTATTTAATCGATACAGGGCGACTACTTTCTTAACGTTGTGAATACGGACAACCTACCTTAGCCGTGTGTGACGCACATCCAAAAAAGTTGGAGTTGCTGGTCACCCCTATCGCCAACGCGGTTGGAGGAAAAAGGCCCAGTGTGACACCAGCAGCTTAAGGTGCGGTCACACAAGCTAGTTTCTCGGGAATTTCCCACCGAAATTATCTCGACAATTTTCTGCCTCAAATTTATCCTCAAATTTGGTCACACAGAGGACTGTCTCATTCTGGGATATATCAGCTGATAAGCAAAACAAACAATGGATCCAGACATTGCAGAGTTTTCTTTGTGGTGTTTGCTGAAAAAAAAAGAAAAAAAAATGAAAAGAAAGCATTTGTTGGTTAGTGAGTGGTTAGGTCGGAGACAAAGGGAGTGTGTTACAGCTTGCACCTGTTAAGTGCCGCAAGAACTTAGCAGTGAGGACCCAGACACGATGAGGCTATGCTCGGACAGGACTCAAGTCCAAGACCTGCTCAACCTGGTTACTTGTGGAACTCATTGTGATGCTGAAATAAACGCGGATAGCTACTGAACCGATCACCTAACACGCTCTTCTTCTTCTTGTGACCACAACTTACTGACCTCACGAGAAAATAACCGACATGCTGGTGACTGAGTTTCTGACTTGAATTTTGATGAGTCCCGTGAAATGCGGCCGACTTTGAATTTTTGTACAAAATTCTTGAGAAACTAGCGGTTGAGTGACTGTGTTCACACGTGCTGGGATGAGATTCACAGAAATGTGCGCTATTGGCCCGCAGTAAAAGTTATGAATTAATGATTTAACTATCAACATTGACTTCAGATTCACAAAGCTTTTATTTCATCATAGTTAACCCGTAAACTACGCAATTAAGATTCGGGAATAGCTCCTGGGTGCGCAATAAATGGCAAAAAAATAACCTACTGGAAAACAATTTTTAGTATTACAACATCCAAGAGAGACAAGTTGAGCACCAAAAAGTGTAAATGAAATAATAATAATTCACCTAATGTTGCAATGATGGCTGGATAAAGGTCGAGGATATGAGGCGACACTGGGAGCGCTGGCAGTGACGGGGTAGATAGGACGGCAGCAAAAGGAAGATAACACAAGGCACAGTATTGTATGAACATTATGTTGCGACTGATTATTCATTCCAGTTACAACAAACAAAATAAATCACAGGAAACATCACTTTGTCAATTTCAAGTAACATTTGCGTGTATTTTTATATTTAGCACATTCACCTTTCAGATCACCTATTTTTTTCCCTTACCCTAAACTATTTACAATCTACCTCACACTGTACTTTTCAGTATTCTTTCAGTGTGTGATACTCAGTGAAACAGGGTACAGCACACATTGGTACTTGACATTATGCGCACACAGTCACCACCCTTTTTCTTGACCTCTCATGTTTGTTTGTAGAGGTACATACATGACACCGTCTCTCTTGTTTGTGTCCTTTTTCTGTCCATTAAATATTCTAACTTGTGTCTGGTAAGGTAGTCTTTACACAGGAGTCTGTCAGATCATGTGACTGACGTCGTCCTTGAGCTGTACCTGTCACTGTCCCATATTTCTCCAAAAGCTGGTTGGCTACATTGTAAGAAAACTCAGTTTTGTTTTCTTTCCAGTCTTGACTAGGTACATGTTATATGCATTCAGCATTGTAACCTCAACAACATGAAAGAATAGCTTATGGTACCATTTGACACACTTTCTCACGCATTCAACACCAGTAAGCTCACAGTCACTTTTGTCAACTAGGCGCATATTAGTGTTGTAGTCAATGACAGCATCTGGCTTCCTAATTCTTTCATGTGTCCTGTGGTCTTCCTTGTCAGTGTCCTGCATGTGTCCTTGATGAACCGTGGTGAGCATGGTCACGTCATGTTTGTCATGCCAGTTTATGGCCTGGACTTTTCCACTCTTTTGCAGTTCCACATTACCAGGAACAGGTCGTGCTTCAAATTTTGGCGTGTTTCCTGTTCTTACATACTGTGCCACATGACCCA
This sequence comes from Eriocheir sinensis, assembly GCF_024679095.1. NCBI lineage: Eukaryota > Metazoa > Arthropoda > Malacostraca > Decapoda > Varunidae > Eriocheir > Eriocheir sinensis. The sequence continues at coordinate 12,014,763 of NC_066556.1, forward strand.
GTCATATTTTCCAGTAAATACTGACACAGACTAGGGCTAGTGTACCAGTTATCAGTACAGTAAAACCCCGATTATCCGAAAGCGGATTATCCGAAAAACCGGATTATCTGAAATTGATCTGGATAATGCAATTAAATTTTTTTTTTCTATACTAAAACGTTATAAAACATCAAAAATAAATAAAAGTAACTACATATGTACTATATTAACACATTTAAAATTGATAAGAACAGTTAAAATGAATATGCTTTCTAATACGTATTGCCGAAATAACTTGTAACGAATAGATCAATGTATTAGACAAAAAACATTAAACAAACAACACCACGTCCGCACCTTCGCCCCAGCAAGGACGTAGGTGCGGCGAACGAACAAACTACTGCACGACTACTCTCACACCGTACTCTCAAGACAACGACACAAACACGACTCCCCTCTCCACTCCATGCCACATTCCCCTTCTAACATACGAGTTGCGCGATAATATGAGTCATCATACTGTGTCTCCACCTGCATGATGCATCAAGGTCACACTTGCAAGCTTGCACAACCATTCACAATCGCACTCTGCAACATTCACAGTTCAGATCTGCAACGCTCACAAGTATCAACATACACTGGTCCAGACAAGGAGACACACAGACAAACATACAATAAAACATTTACATCACATGTTTTAAGCGTACTACTTTGTTTAGTGTAGCGTGTGTTTGTTTGGTTTCAAAATCAAAATGGCGGCGATCAAAATGGCGGCCATAAATCCGGATTATCCGAAAAATCGGCTTATCCGAAAGAGGCTTCCCCCCTTCCATTTCGGATAATCAGGATTTTACTTATATAGGATATGTCCCTCACCCATGTACCTTTCCATCTTTTTCTTCACAACTGCACCAGATACTCCCAAAGGGTCACCTTGTGGAATGTCAACAGAGGTGCCAGTATACACTATTGCATCTAAAACTATCCCTGTTTTGCAGTCACAAAGGATAAAGAATTTGATACCGAACTTATGCCTTTTTGAAGGTATATACTGTTTGAATATGTCTCCCCTTGAACAATACTAGGCTTTCATCTATAACAATCTTGCAAAAAGGATAAAAGAATGGTCTGTACTTCTTAGTAATCATGGTAAATACTCTTCTAACCTTCCACAAATGATCATTTTCATCACGTTCATTATTGTCATGGAAATGTAGAAACCTTATCAATAAAAGGAATCTGTCTCTTTTCATGAATTTCCCAAAAATTGGTGTTGGAATCAAGGCATCAATTTTACAGTAATCACTCAGCACATGTTTTTTTTTTATGTGTCATCAGCAGTAACAGAGCAAAAAAAACATACATTTCTTCTTGTTTGTGTCTGACCAGCGATGAACTCGTGATTTTGGGGTGAATGTAGCATGCTCCATAGTGTATTTATAATAGCTGTTTGTGACACAACAAGCTGCATTACCTGGTTATCAATGTATGTTTCAAAATAATCAACCTCTTGTGCATCATTATCAAGAGGCCAGTCATTAGTCACACCAGCAATATTCCTGTCAAAGCTATGAATGTCTGGCACAAAGTCTGACCCATCAGACCAGATGAATGGAGTACATGTTGTCTCCCGTCTCTGAGGCTCCTGTTCTCTCTCTGCCTCTCCCTTTTCTCCCACACCAGCTGACACCCCTCCCTCACTCAGTTCATTAGCTGAGTCTTCTCCTATACCCCCACTGTCATAATCCTCATCTTTCTACCACTCTGAATCATCGGACAGTGATGACAGTGATTCATCAAGGTCTACTAGCATTGGTAAAAATTTTGTTGGTGTCAGTGACTGAGTAGGCTGGCTAGCAACTTTCCGTACTGTTGGAGAGGCAGCGCGTCTGTGATCTTGAGGGCCAGAAGCATGCTTACGCTTACCACACTTCCTCAGACCAGCTGACTCTGATGGCTGAATACAATCTGAATCACTGCCTCTTTCAGATTTGTCTACTACAATCTTTCTCTTTACCAATACTTTCTTTTTACCACCTCCCATACCTCCCCATGGTCATGACCGCAGGAGCTATGGGGGTGGTTAGCATCAGTAGATGGCATACTTCTACTCTCCATGACTGCTAAAGAGCAACTAATATGAGGTCATGATGTCGCACTTGAGGCAGTGGGTGTCCATTACATGGCACTAAAAGTGAAACTATTGTGAATTTTGATGAAATACTTCGTATTTACACTCAAAGTCAACACAAGGGTGAACAATTTTTTTCAACAAATTATGTTTTTCACCATGTCATGACCAACCCCCCCCCTTAACCCTTTCTTTGTCTCTTTTAACCTCTGTATCTCAAAAACTATTCATCACAGCTAAAAACCAAAAACACCACTGGAAAGAGGAGGCTGAGATCTATAGGAGTTGGTTATGTATGCCTCTCCTGCAAATGTACATGCACGTTCAGGGAGTGTTGAATGTGAACACTTACATCAGTGTGTGCGGGATGATCAGTCATTTTGAGGGAACAGCGGACATCTCTCCTTGAGGTTCTGGCAAGGTAATATTGCCAACTGCAATATTTACAACAATTTGGTCAAAGAATCAGTCAGGTGATAGGTGAAGCTATGCAAAAATACCGCTATATTGGGCAAGAACATCCACCAGTTACTCGTCTGTAGATTTTCCGCGCTGGGCTGATATGATTTTCCACCAAATTTAGTGGAGAACCCACTCATTTGGCAAGCCTGTGTTGTGAAAAATATTGTTGGAACACTCATACACGGGAGATTTGAGTGCGGCTGGAGCTCACAGTGAGCGTTTAGCACCACCAGCAAATATGCCTAATGCTTGCTGCGAGCATTTAGCCATGAAAGGGTTAAGACACTTGGCCCTCTGTACAGGGGATTGAGGGTCTAATATACTTTTACTGCTTTCACCAATTGAAATTCTAAGGTATGAGCAGCAACTTTCTGCACATAACTTACAATAGTGGTATGGAGCACTTTTGCCTCTTCTTTGCTGGGCACTTTATATGATCCTCTATACAGATATTTTTGTTCTTGTATAATCTTGTCCTTTCAGTTTATTAGCCCCTGCTGGACCAAATCATAGTTAGGAGATTAAGATATCTTCCTTGCCAATTGTTAAGTCCAGCAGACTGGACAAAAGCCATCATTGTTCCAGTTAACAAGGGGAAGGGCAGAAGAGGGGAGTGTGGGAGCTATAGAGGTATGTCTCCTGAGTATACCCGGAAAGGTATATGGAAAAGTCATAATAGAGAGGGTTCAGAGACTTACAGAATCAGTGAAGAACAAGGAGGCTTCAAGAAAGGAAGGGGATATGTGGATCAGATATTTTCTTTCAGGATGGTAGTAGAAAAAATATTAATACAATTAAAGAAACTATACGCTGCCTTCATGGATTTGGTAAAAGCTTGTGACAGAGTCGATTGGATGGCATTGTGGGATGTTTTAAAAGATATATGGTGTGGGAGGAAAACTGCTTAGTGCAATAAAGTCTTTCTATGAGGATGCATCTGCATGTGTCAAAATTAGTGAAGAAACAAGTGAACATTTTGAGATAAAAGTGGGCTTGAGGCAGGGGTGTGTCATGTCACCATGGTTATTCAATATTTAAATGGATGGTGTTATGAGAGAAATGAAGGGCAAAGTTGGGGAAGTTGGAGTAAAAATGTTCGATGAGGGAAGGAAGTGGGTACTGAATTCAATCTTATTTGCTGATGACACAGTGCTCATTGCAGAAAATGAAAGTGACTTTAAAAATTTGGTCAGTGTTTTTGATAGTGTCTGTAAAAGGAGAAAGTTGAAAGTAAATGTCAACAAAAGTAAAGTGATGGTTTGTGAGTGAAGTAGAAGTGAGGTTGTAGATTTTGTATGCCCATATAAAGTGGGAATTGAATGTGAAAAAGAATGCAAAATAATTTTGAATGGTGAAGAAATGGAGGAGGTCAGTGAGTTTAAGTACCTTGGATCAATTATGTGTAAGCATGGTGGTACGGAGGGAGAGTCAAGAGAAAGGGCATTGCAAGGAAGAAGGGTGGTAGGGTCTTTGGGACGAATCATGAATGGCAGAAGTGTGAGCATGGAGGTATAGAGGGATTTGAGAAATACAATAATAGTACCAACCCTCACATATGCAAATGAAATGGGCCTGGAATGAAAGTCAGAGGTCTAGAGTGCAGGTAGTGGAAACATTTGAGTTATTTGAGGAGTGCTTGTGGTGTGAGTAGAATGGATGCAGGGCCAGAGAGAGAGAGAGAGAGAGAGAGAGAGAGAGAGAGAGAGAGAGAGAGAGAGAGAGAGGGGGGGGGGGGGCTGGTATCTCAGCACCAGGGCCCGGCCTCATAGGGGACCCGGCTGCCCAGGCATGATGTGTGTAAATTAAGATACTTAGGGGCCCGGAATTACTTGCAGCACCAGGGCCCAATGGTAGCTCTATTTGGCGCTGAATGGATTGAATGAGTAATGAAAGTGTGTGAGCATTTTGGAATGTGTCACAGGGGTGAAGGGAAGAAGTGTGGAATGGTGGAAGAAGTGAAGCAACAGACTATAAAGTGGTTTGGTCGCATGGAGTGAATGGAGGAGAGTAAGATGACCAGAAGGGTGTACATGAGTGAGATAGAGGGAGGGAATGTTAGAGGACGACCTCTAATGAAATGGAGAGATAGGGTGCAGGAGTACGTTAGGGAGAGGGGGGAAAGATCCTTGAGAAACTTTGAGCAGGCAAGGAGGGAGTGTATGAATAAAGAGAGATGGAAACTCTTCTGCCATGGCCATCCCCTGGTGGGAGCTCCTAAGAGCAGGTGTCGATGAAATGATGATGATGATGAGATTCCAGTGTTATCTGTTCATCTCGTTTCAGTATGAGGTTGACGGGAGGTTCTTGGTATTCTACTTAGAAGACAATGGCCCTGCAGTTCAGGCCATCTCTGAAATAAGCCGCAGACTCACCATGCCTAGTGGGGAGAGGCTAAACATATTCTTCAACCGCTCTCCCCCGCCAGTCAGGCCCCTCACTTCTTCTCAGGTGAGTGTCAGGCTATCTCATATCCTATCTGAGGAATTGAAGGAAATGTTCAAGCAAAGGTTCTCAATTTAATAAATCAAGATTTTATATATTCTGAGTGTGTAATAAATATTATTCATTCACTGGCATCTCTACTTGATTGAATTTGCATGGAAACCATTGCTAATTTTCCATTTTTTTCTTTACATAATGCATAGAGGGATAAGGTGATGCAAGTTATGAGTGCACGTTATTCACCCGAAATGAAAAGACTCGACCTCAAGAATTTTCACAATGACCTTAGTAAGTATTCTAACAATTCTTTTATCATTGTAATTATTTTAACAATTCTATTATTAGTATTATTTTTATTATTATTATTATTATTATTATTATTATTATTATTGTTATTGCTATTAACCCGTACAGCATCAGATACATATGACGTATGTATTATTTTTAATACCATTGAGTGTCAGATACGTATGTCGTACATATTTAATGTATTATTTTTTCCTGTCACTGGAGTGTGTCGAGGGTGATTTCTGTGGTGGTGCCCTAGTAGACTGATCCTTTGGGAGTACTGACCACCCTATATATTTCATTTATTGCCATAACTGGTAAGCCTGGCAGCCATTATTCTGGGTACAATTTTTTATTCTTTTATTTGTGTGGATGTTGGAGGTGGTTTTGGAGATCGTGATGTGGAAATTGAGGTGGTTGGTGGTTGGAAAGTGGTTTGACAGTGTTGTGGGTGAGGTATAGTGGGGATACCGACATCCAGAACCAGCAAATTTGTACCGGCTTTTTTGGTAAGGAGGGGCCCAGCCGCGTATAAACTGTAATTGTGTGAGCGAACACTCTTGTGGGTGACTGTACATTGAGTTGAACTATCAAAAAGCTAAAAATGAGTTACTCTTTAACAATATATATAAGTCTGTGCTAAATTTGTCGAGAGAAAACAATTTACTCTGATACACACGTACAATCCAAGAAAGTCTATGGCAATTGGAGCAGTGAGTAGCGGGATTTTTTTTCACATTTGTTTCCTTTTTTTTTATGCCCTTGAACTGACTCCTCTGATGAAAAAGAAAATCAACACGACCATTTCACTTCCCAAACCGACAAAAAATGGCCCCAAAAAAAGACTTTCAGGCGACAGTAAGCTAAAAGACATTACATTTCTTCATATTTCATGGTTTTAAGCTGTTTTATGCAAAAAATATAAAATCTATTCTTCCTCCGACGCTGGGGTGGGGAGGAAATTACAAAATACCAAAATGCTGTACAGGTAAACAATGATATTGTTATTAATAAATTATTTTTATTATTATTATTATTATTATTATTATTATTATTATTATTATTATTATTATTTATATTATTATTAGTTCGCTTTAATCATTATTATCTTTGTTAGAATATTTTCAACTTGGAGAAGGAGAAAGAAAACAACTTGTATTAGGTCATATGGGGAGCTCTGCTCTCTGTTGAAAGGTCAGTTAGTCACCCTGTATATACTTTCTGGCCACTGATGCCAAGACCACACAACCACTTTCACGTGTAGTTTGAGTTGGGGATGATCCGTATGATTTTTTTTACAAAAAAATGTAAAAACAAAAATTGAGATAAAACTGGAAAACTTTTATATGCATGACAAAATATAACCTTTTGACTACTCTGTGTATAAGGCATAACTCTGGAAACATTTTACAAGCAGATGAAATGGCCTAAATTTTTTTTTCTCGCATTTTTAAGATAATTTTTCATAAATAATGAAAAGGAAAAATAATGAAATTTGAGTTACCATTAGAAGTGGCATGATTTTTTTTCATAAGTAATTGCCATAACATTAAGGATGTCTTTATCTTACATACTGTATTATGTCCCTGCATTGCTCCTGTGCCTTTCCAGGAGGGAAACATAACTTAGTTATTTATGCAGAAGTGTAAATTTGCTGTAACTAAACAAGGAATGAATTTAATATGCCGTGTCAAATTCAACTAAAAGAGTATTATCCATTCTGAAATGGTTAATTTACCTGGGATTGTATGCTGTTAGTGAATTTTCAAATTTGAAGAAGTGCTCCAGCCTCGGAGTTGGTGCTGACACAGGGGGCCCCAAGACCCCTACCACTTGGTCAGGTTTTACATCACCAACGTCCTCTATTTCTGGGAAGATAAAGCTGCCTCCTTTACCAGTTTTCATTGATTTTCTAAGGTATGAGACTGAAAAAAATAGTAGATTTTTCATTACAATCAATTATTTTGGCTACATAATTTACTGGGGTGCCCTTCATATAAAATATATGATAAAATAAATTTTGTTTGATTTCTAATTATTCATCTGATATTTCAAACAAAGGTCAGAGGATGTTTATGGGATATGCACCCCCTATGTTAAGTGTAGCTAGCAATAGTTTTGTTCTGATAGAAACACATGAAACATACTGGTAAAACACCCTAAAGGGTTATGAGTAAATGAATAAAATTGTTACTTGCATAGGTGTTGCTGTCATGGGTTACATGGCTGCATCTTGTGTAACACTATCATTAACCCTTTCCTTGCGTGCGGGACGGGACGCGACTATCCCCTCAGGCGCAGTCAGGCAACCCAATGGGGGGTCTCTTTTAACTTCTGTATCTCAAAAACTATTCATCACAACTAAAAACCAAAAACACCATTGGAAAGAGGAGGTCCAGATCTATGGGAGTTGGTTATGTATGCCTCTCTTGCGAACGTACATGCACGTTCAGGGCGTGTTGAATGTTAACACTTACGTCGGTGCGTGCAGGATGATCAGCCATATTGAGAGCACTGCGGACGTCTCTCCTTCAGATTCTGGCAAGGGAGTATTGCCAACTGCAATATTTACAATTATTTGGTCAAAGAATCACTCAGGTGATAGGTGAAGCTATGCAAAAATGCCACTATTTTGTGCAAGAACATCCACCAGTTACTCGTCTGTAGATTTGCCGCACTGGGCTAATATGATTTTCCACCAAATTTAGTGAAGAACCCACTCAATTGTCAATCCTGTGTTGTGAGAATTAGTGTTGGAACACTTTCATACGCGGGAGATTTGAGTGCAGGTGGAGCTCGCTTCAAGCGTTTAGCACCACCAGCAAATACGCCTAACACTCGCTGTGAGCATTTAGCAATGAAAGGGTTAACCCTTACATTACGGCGATCGTTTATACAAGTGCGCTGCCACACGCCCCACCCGTATGGGGATCGTATATATAATCATCACACTCTGCGCTCCCTACGTTTCAAATATACCGCCAGTTCTTGACTCAGAAGAATGGTGGAGGCATCTGGCATCCATACACACTCTCATTTGTCTCCAGCGCTCGGCCTACCGAGGGCCACAGATCATTTTCCACTTTTGTTCAGAATACATCTGGCACATCACGTGACGCGTCAAGCAGTTCCTCTGCCCCAGGCGGGAGAGCGCGGGCGAATCAAGGTGACAGTGACTCTGATGACTTCTATGTTAGTGACATTGACAGTGATACTAGTGATAGTGACTGGCTATCTGATTTTGGAAACATTAGTCAACGAAGCAGTGATAGTGATACACCACCTGCCTCGCAGCCTCTCCCTCCCCCTGCCCCGAGTTCTTCATGACGGAGGCGTGGCCGTATTTCCTCACGATCTAGGATTACTGCATCAAGAGGGCGCTCCTCTCACTGGGTTGACAAGGAATGCCTATTTATCTCAGTTGTGTGTGTGTGTGTGTGTGTGTGTAGGTACATAATGTGTTAGTGCAGATATACATATATTGTATGTCATAAAATGGAAAATTTTGACTCAGTCATGGAGAGAGAGAGAGAGAGAGAGAGAGAGAGAGAGAGAGAGAGAGAGAGAGAGGACATAAACAAGGGCGTCTTATCACTTATGAGAGAGAGAGAGAGAGAGGACATAAACAAGGGTGTCTTATTGCTTTGTGAGAGAGAGAGAGAGAGAGAGAGAGAGAGAGAGAGAGAGAGAGAGAATGGGCACATCACTAACTTTTTTGTCTTTTTTTGTGCTTTAGCATCTTTACTTTTTATTTATTTTCATCCTTTTTTTTTGTGTGTGTGGGAGGGGGGGAGAGTACACTTGGGCGGGGGCATACACGTGTTTTTCTTCATCTTTGTTTTTTGGCGGGTGGGCACATGTTCGGAGGCACCCGGTGAGGCGACATGTCCAATATTAGTTTCAATTTGCCGCCTTTGATTGCATAGCGACCAGCAACCCGGTGCCTTCGGACTGTCTCATTAGCTTGCTTGAGTTGCTTGATGAGCTGCCTCAGCTCCTGTACTTCACCCATGGCTGAGAAACAAATAAAAAAAAAGCCAACTACGATAAAATTTGTTTAGTATTACATGTTTTGTGGAGCAGGAGAACTGAGAAACATCTTACCGGCAGGGAAGCAATGCTAGGACTGCCTTGTCAAGCTGTCATAACACTGCTACGAGTAACGAACGCGTATTTGTCGTGCCCGGAAATTCGGTGCACCAAATGATGTTATAAAAAAAGGAAGGAAATTCAACTATGGGTATCTGGGGAAAACAAGGGGGACTCGCCCTGGGGATAGTTTTGCTGCCACCACCCAGAGACCTACCTATGAACTATGTCACCGGTAGTTCACTGGGAACCTTAAGGTATATATATATATATATATATATATATATATATATATATATATATATATATATATATATATATATATATATATATATATAAAGGACTAAGGATTGAATGAGGGATTAAAATGACCTAGAGCGAGACTCTGATCCCTTGGGCAGGGGGTAACATGGTGAGCGGGGAGGACTCGGGGCAGTAAAGATGTATTTTAACTCACAGCCGGGCGGACAAAACTCACGACAGGGAGAAAGAAGACAAGAAATAAAGGCCTATAAATAGGGGTGGTTACAGTTATTCATGTGACTTAGATTAGAAGGTATACATAGTCATAACTGTCGACACGGTTTACAGTTAATTGCTCATTGAAGGCACAATTTACCCGAAACTGACAGCAGTGGGCGAATAGACACACGACTGGTTTCTAGTTTTCTCCTCTCACAATGGAAATCAGAACATGGCTGAGAATTCTCCACGAAAACCTTTACCCTTGCGCGGGTGTACAACTATTGCAAAACAGGTACATAAGATATATGACAAAACCACAGGGAGAGGGAACTCTACACTTCCGGGGAGGCCCATACACAGCGAGAAGATTTTCTGTCAAAACGACAAAACATACAGCCTCCTATTTTACTTACACTTCTTACCCTACAGATAAAGCACAGATTACTGGCCTATATACTCCCAAAATACTTCCCGCAATAGGGGGCACAGAAGGGAATTTTTAAGAGGGACTCGACTCCCCATTCCTACCCCTGGTAAGGCTCCAAGAACACTTAAAGGGGCTCCCTCCTACAACCCCTACCGCAGAAAGAAGAGAAATATTGAGATTAACAACTAAAAGAGCACATCGGGATGGATACACGGGTTCGTGTGGGTGTGTGGGGTGGGTGTGTGTGTGTGTGGCAGAGACTGGGACGCCCGACCTGTGAGTAGTAGGAGGGTTGAGTGGGCAAAAGATGCCCCAGACGACGCTACCCTGCGTTTTATACCAGCCCTGCGGCGGCCCCGTCGCACGGACAAGGAAGCCAAGTAGCGGATTTATAATCTAACACGGTTTAATTAAAAATGAAGGGAAGACTAGGGTAGTTTATATATGGGTACGGTCTCTTAACGTGCAAGGTGACGAAATTTCATGTAGAGCCGCGGAAAAAATCTATGCAAGGGCTGGCAACAATTCCGAGGTGCGTGCGCTGTTAGGGGGGAAGGGGGAGGAAAGGGAGGGGCGACCGATGCTAAGTTTCCGGCGGGAAAGTCTTGGCGTGGTATTGCGCAATATTGTGTAATTGTAGTCTGAGGAGGGGGAAGGGGGTGTGTTATGTTATAGGTTGTGATCAAGAATACCTACTTACATTTTCTTACATATCTATGATGGCCTTATTGTGACTTATAATTACTCATAACTACTTATGCTTGCTTATAACTACAGGTAACTCTTGATTTACGCGAGTATTGCGTTCTTGGAGAGGTCGCGTAAATCAAAAACAATGTAAATCAAACAAGAGGTAGGTTTCTGTCGAAAAATAAAAACCGTATTTTTCAGCGTATAGCGCGCACCTTTCCCACATAAAAAATGCCTGAAAGTTTAGCCCTGCGCCTTGTACGCCGAATGTACAAATTTTTTATGATTTTTTTCTTCTTTGGGGTGTTTTTAAGGGTCTGTTTTGTCTTATCCAATAACGGCAAACTTTCCTTTATCATTGTATATAATCCTTCATAGTCCGTAGCTGTCTCATAATATGTTACCATTGAATACAGGGTGATCTAATAACTACTATACAAAATTGAAATCGATGGAGGATCGCCCATGCCTTGTTGTTATCCTGTTTTTCCGTCGGGCGCCATTTTTATGATCTTGATCTTGATGTCACAGGTGGCTTGATTGTATGACTAAGGAGCAGTACAAGCTACATAAAAAATCATATTGGAAAAAAATATCCATGTGTTCATCATTAATTATTAATATTAGTGAGAACAATGGGGTAAATATGATATCAGAAACTGTACATCATGAGTCTTGTACAAGGAGATATTTCGCGCAATACCAGCCAGGCCGCCATTTGCATTGTTTACAAACCACACAACCACACCCGTACAACAAACAGCTGCATGCCGCGTGTCACCAGAACCGTGTGAATTGTGTCTTGCCTAGTTGTCTGTCATAACCTACGAGTGATGGTGAGAATAATATGCTTATTCACTTCATTCAGTGGAGAGAGAGAGAGAGAGAGAGAGAGAGAGAATATCCATATCACCGAGATATCCACTCAGGCACTCAGTCTCAGCCTCACTCGTGTGAGGAAGAAATGAGGGACACCATGAGTGGCTAGCTAGTATTGGTACCGGTACCGAGCAGTCTGGTACCGGTACTGTACCATATAGCTAGTACCGTTAGTACCGGTACCTCCCCACCCCTATTGTTGAGTAGCGTGGCAGCGTGGGTACTGTATTGTTGTTCAAGTGGCGCACGGAAAGAACTGAGCTCCGCTGTGTGGCCACGGCGCTATGTGAGTCCAGTTGCGTGAGACTTCTGGTGGCCACTCCATAAAATATCGCGTATAAGTGGAAAAAACGTGTAAATAAATAATTTTTTTTGGATGTTGGACCCCGCGTTATTTAAAAAACGCATAAACCAAACTCGCGTAAATCGAGAGTTACCTGTACTTGTAATCACTTATAATGACTTAACCTACGTCTTTTCCTTATACTTCTAAGTTCATTCTCCTGCCTTCACATCCCGGCATTACATATTCTAGTTGTAACTTGTTGATCTCTCTCTCTCTCTCTCTCTCTCTCTCTCTCTCTCTCTCTCTCTCTCTCTCTCTCTCTCTCTCTCTCTCTCTCTCTCTCTCATAATAATGCTATACTTGCATTAGAGAGAGAGAACTTGCTGTTAGCAAGTTCAGAAGAGCAGTCAGCATGAAAATATTGATAGAAGATAGAAAGGTAACGTGACGGAAGTTGACTTTTTTTTTGTCGTTCATTTGCTTTTAACCCTTATACCCCGTGATAAAATGAGCGGGCAGTTTTAAGTTACGTACATAAAAAACGGGTAACTAATGTTAATAGGTGTTCCCTAGCTTACCTTTGTGTTCAGTCAAATTAGTGTATCAAATACTGGAACAATTATATATCACTTGAAAGCTTAGAAATTTCTCTTTGCTATGGTACAATGATAAATTAACAAATGGAACTTATATATTCCTCTAGATGCGAAACCTCCAGTATCACCTCACACTCATCATCTGACATCATCCTCATGTCACACTCCACTCTTATCTAGTCAATAAGAAGACAAAAAACAATTCTCACGTATCGTCATGTATCATATCATGTGCCTGAAATACTTATTTACTCATGGAAATACATATATATCTGCTATCTTGCCTAGAAATTGTTAAAAAAATGATTAAATACAGCACACATCGCGACTGTGTACTCACCACGGGAAAATATATAGCCTGACTACAACATAAACAAATCTTTGTAAAAGCTAGGACATGATTGGCCAAGCATCCAGCATGTTGAAAACAAAGGGCCAATGATAGGGCTTGATGTATGACGCCTCAAGCATAAACAAACTGTGTACCATAAAATGAGCGCAATATTTGAAGAGCACCATGATCTTGGTGTGATGGAGACTAACATAAAAGCCGTGATCGTGCCTAACGGGGTATAAGGGTTAACCCCTTCAGTACAGTGATGCCTATGTCAACATCATGGAGCCTCAGTATTATATGTGGTGACACCTATGTGACACCATTAAGCCTACTATAGTCAGTTCCATGAGAGCTGGCGGAGATTTTCTTTCAGGGGTGGACTCGCGGGCTTGGTGTCGTTGCTTGAGTGACGGTGTCTACTCCGCTCAGTGGCTGTTGTTTACTAGATCTAAGCTGCAGCAATATCGTTTGCCATGACATAGCCTATCTCTCGCTCTCTGCTACCTCTTAACCCCTTCAACACAAGGACGCGTATACTGCGTCCTTGCGTGCCCTGTACCATATCCGAGAACACACATACTGCGTCCTGGCTCGCTTTAGCCAACATATGAGTTATTTTGTCTCAATATTTATGCTTAAATCTCAAAATTATCAATTAATTTATGTTTCTTTATGTGCACCATTTAATTCTGCATGTTTTCATATATAACACATGATGATTCTGTTGAGTTTATGGCTGAAGACTTGTTATACTCTATAGCGACATTTGAAATTTTGCATGTGTGGCGATCCCGGATACGGCGCGGGGCACTTTTTTGGCCCGGCCATAATGAGTTTCTTTATGTGCACCATTTAATTCTGCATGTTTTCATATATCATACATGGTGATTTTGTTGAGTTTATGACTGAAATCTTGTCATGTTCAATAGTGACTTTTGAAACTTTGCACGTGCGGCGATCCTGGATACGGCGCATGGCACTGTTTTGGCCCAGCCGTAATGAGTTTTTTTATGTGCACCATTTAATTCTGCATGGTTTCATATATAATACATGATGATTATGTTGAGTTTATGGCTCAAAACTTGTTATATTCAATAGCAACCTTCGAAATTTGGCGTGCGTGGTGATCTTGCATACAGCGCGGGGCGCTGTTTTGGTGCGGCCATAGTGAAGGGGTTAAAATCAACACTATTAGTATATAAATGTACAGGTAACTCTCGATTTACGCGAGTTTCATTTACGCGTTTTTGAAATAATGCGGGGTCCAAAATCCAAATAAAGGTTTAATTTACATGTTTTTTTTCACTTATACGCGATATTTTATGGAGTGGCCACCAGATGTCTCACGCAATTGGACTAACACAGCGCTATGGCCACACAGCTGAGCTCAGTTCTTCCCGCGCGCCACTTGAACAACAATTTAGTACCCACACTGCCACGCTACTCAACAATAGGGGTGGGCAGTTAATGGTACCAGTACCGGTACTAACGGTACCAGCTATAGAGGGGTTGCACTGACGTCACACCGCTTCACTTTTGTTTTAGGAAAAACAACTGTCAGCCATTTTGGGAGGCAAGAGCGATCAGCTGAGCCCCTGCCCCCTGATGATGGCTGGCCCATGCCTCCCATCTTCATGACACAATCTAAGTGAATATGCAAATAATCTGGACAGTGAGGCTAGGCTTCGTTATATAACTATCCATTAGGCTGCCAAATGATGATGGACATACAGCATATACATTTATTATCAAACTTTAAGATATGTTTGATGATAAGAACGATGAATATATGACTAATTTAACCCCGGGCATCCCCGGGCGGTGTTTAGTAAGAACATAAGAACATAAAGGGTTCGCAAAAAGCCCACTGACCTATACATGGCAGCCCCTGTCTATCTACCGCGAGTGGCAGTGTAACACCTATCAGTAACAGTAATAGATGGGCCACTATCACACCCACCCACCCAGTAATAGATGGACACTAACACCCACACCCACACAGTAATAGATGGGCCACTAACACACCCACCCACACAGTAATAGATGGACACTAACACCCACACCCACACAGTAATAGATGGGCCACTAACACAACCACCCACACAGTAATAGATGGACACAAACACCTGGGCCACTAACACCCACACCCACACAGTAATAGATGGGCCACTATCACACCCACCCACCCAGTAATAGATGGACACTAACACCCACACCCACACAGTAATAGATGGGCCACTAACACCCACACCCACACAGTAATAGATGGACACTAACACCCACACCCACACAGTAATAGATGGGCCACTAACACACACACCCACACAGTAATAGATGGGCCACTAACACACCCACCCACACAGTAATAGATGGACACTAACACCCACACCCACACAGTAATAGATGGGCCACTAACACCCACACCCACACAGTAATAGATGGACACTAACACCCACACCCACACAGTAATAGATGGACACTAACACCCACACCCACACAGTAATAGATGGACACTAACACCCACACCCACACAGTAATAGATGGGCCACTAACACCCACACCCACACAGTAATAGATGGGCCACTAACACCCACACCCACACAGTAATAGATGGACACTAACACCCACACCCACACAGTAATAGATGGACACTAACACACACACCCACACAGTAATAGATGGGCCACTAACACCCACACACACACAGTAATAGCTGGACACTCACACCCACACCACACAGTTGGACCACACACCAACACTTTTATATATGGACACTAACACACACACACACACAGTAATAGATGGACACTAACACCCACACACACACAGTAATTGATGGACACTAACACACACACCAACACAGTAATAGATGGACACTAACACCCACACCCACACAGTAATAGATGGACACTAACACCCACACCCACACAGTAATAGATGGACACTAACACCCACACCCACACAGTAATAGATGGACACTACCACACAGTAATAGATGGACACTAACACCACACCCACACAGTAATAGATGGGCCACTAACACACACACCCAGTAATAGATGGGCCCATAACACCCACACCCACACAGTAATAGATGGACACTAACACACCCACCCACACAGTAATAGATGGGCCACTATCACACCCACCCACACAGTAATAGATGGGCCACTAACACCCACACCCACACAGTAATAGATGGGCCACTAACACCCACACCCACACAGTAATAGATGGGCCACTAACACCCACACCAACACAGAAAAAGATGGACACTAACACCCACACCCACACAGTAATAGATGGACACTAACACCCCCACACACACAGTAATAGATGGGCCACTAACACCCACACAAACACAGTAATAGATGGGCCACTAACACCCACACAAACACAGTAATAGATGGGCCACTAACACCCACACAAACACAGTAATAGATGGGCCACTAACACCCCCACACACACAGTAATAGATACACTAACACCCACACAAACACAGTAATAGATGGACACTAACACCCACACCCACACAGTAATAGATGGACACTAACACCCACACCCACACAGTAATAGATGGGCCACTAACACACCCACCCACACAGTAACAGATGGACACTAACAACCACACCCACACAGTAATAGATGGGCCACTAACACACCCACCCACACAGTAATAGATGGGCCACTAACACCCACACCCACACAGTAACAGATGGACACTAACAACCACACCCACACAGTAATAGATGGGCCACTAACACACCCACCCACACAGTAATAGATGGGTCACTAACACCCACCCACACAGTAATAGATGGGCCACTAACACACCCACCCACACAGTAATAGATGGGCCACTAACACACCCACCCACCCACACAGTAATAGATGGGTCACTAACACCCACCCACACAGTAATAGATGGGCCACTAACACCCACACCCACACAGTAATAGATGGGCCACTAACACCCACACCCACACAGTAATAGATGGGCCACTAACAACCACACATAAACAGTAATAGATGGGCCACTAACACCCACCCACACAGTAATAGATGGGGCACTAACACCCCCCCACACAGTAATAGAGGGGCCACTAACACCCACACCCACACAGTAATAGATGGGCCACTAACACACCCACCCACACGGTAATAGATGGGGCACTAAAACCCACACCCACACAGAAATAGAGGGGCCACTAACACACCCACACAGTAATAGATGGGACACTAACACCCACCCACACAGTAATAGATGGGCCACTAACACCCACACCCACACAGTAATAGATGGGCCACTAACACACCCACCCACACAGTAATAGATGGGTCACTAACACCCACCCACACAGTAATAGATGGGCCACTAACACCCACACCCACACAGTAATAGATGGGTCACTAACACCCACCCACACAGTAATAGATGGGCCACTAACACCCACACCCACACAGTAATAGATGGGCCACTAACACACCCACCCACACAGTAATAGATGGGTCACTAACACCCACACCCACACAGTAATAGATGGGCCACTAACACCCACCCACACAGTAATAGATGGGCCACTAACACCCACCCACACAGTAATAGATGGGCCACTAACACCCACCCACACAGTAATAGATGGGCCACTAACACACCCACCCACACAGTAATAGATGGGCCACTAACACACCCACCCACACAGTAATAGATGGACCACTAAGACACCCACCCACACAGTAATAGATGGGCCACTAACACACCCACCCACACAGTAATAGATGGACACTAACACACACACCAACACAGTAATAGATGGACACTAACACCCACACACACACAGTAATAGATGGGCCACTAACACCCACACCCACACAGTAATAGATACACTAACACCCACACACACAGTAATAGATGGGCCACTAACACCCACACCCACACAGTAATAGATACACTAACACCCACACACACACAGTAATAGATGGGCCACTAACACCCACACCCACACAGTAATAGATGGACACTAACAACCACACCCACACAGTAATAGATGGGCCACTAACACACCCACTCACACAGTAATAGATGGGCCACAAACACCCACACCCACACAGTAATAGATGGGACACTAACACCCACACCCACACAGTAATAGATGGGTCACTAACACCCACCCACACAGTAATAGATGGGTCACTAACACCCACCCACACAGTAATAGATGGGCCACTAACACCCACCCACACAGTAATAGATGGGCCACTAACACCCACACCCACACAGTAATAGATGGGCCACTAACACCCACCCACACAGTAATAGATGGGCCACTAACACCCACACCCACACAGTAATAGATGGGCCACTAACACCCACCCACACAGTAATAGATGGGCCACTAACACCCACACCCACACAGTAATAGATGGGCCACTAACACCCACACCCACACAGTAATAGATGGGCCACTAACACCCACCCACACAGTAATAGATGGGCCACTAACACCCACACAGTAATAGATGGGCCACTAACACCCACACCCACACAGTAATAGATGGGCCACTAACACCCACACAGTAATAGATGGGCCACTAACACACCCACCCACACAGTAATAGATGGGCCACTAACACCCACACACACACACAGTAACAGATGGGCCACTAACACCCACACCCACACAGTAACAGATGGGCCACTAACACCCACACACACACACAGTAATAGATGGGCCACTAACACCCACACACACACAGTAATAGATGGGCCACTAACACCCACACCCACACAGTAATAGATGGGCCACTAACACCCACACCCACACAGTAACAGATGGACCCTAACACACCCACCCACAGTAATAGATGGGCCACTAACACACCCACCCACACAGTAACAGATGGACCCTAACACACCCACTCACACAGTAATAGATGGGCCACTAACACACACACACACACAGTAACAGATGGACACTAACACCCACACCCACACAGTAATAGATAGGCCACTAACATCCACACCCAAACAGTAATAGATGGATACTAACACACCCAACCACACAGTAACAGATGGACCTTAACACACACACACTCACACAGTAATAGACGGGCGACTAACA
The DNA here is from genome assembly GCF_024679095.1 of Eriocheir sinensis. Taxonomy (NCBI): domain Eukaryota; kingdom Metazoa; phylum Arthropoda; class Malacostraca; order Decapoda; family Varunidae; genus Eriocheir; species Eriocheir sinensis. The sequence goes on from NC_066556.1 coordinate 12,033,956, forward strand.
CACCCACCCACACAGTATATAATAGATGGGCCACTAACACATCCACCCACACAGTAATAGATGGGCCACTAACACACCCACCCACACAGTAATAGATGGGCCACTAACACATCCACCCACACAGTAATAGATGGGCCACTAACACACCCACCCACACAGTAATAGATGGGCCACTAACACCCACACCCACACAGTAATAGATGGGCCACTAACACACCCACCCACACAGTAATAGATGGGCCACTAACACACCCACCCACACAGTAACAGATGGACCCTAACATACACACCCACACAGTAATAGATGGGCCACTAACACACCCACCCACACAGTAATAGATGGGCCACTAACACACCCACCCACACAGTAACAGATGGACCCTAACATACACACCCACACAGTAATAGATGCATAGCTGGGCACGATAACAGAAAACCTTATTCCTGATAACCGATAACTGATAATGAAAAACCTTAACGGCAATAACCGATATTCGTTAACTAGAGACACAAATAAAGGTGATAACCGATACCCGATATAAATCCACAATTCCGATACTAGCTAGCGATAAGTCCGATAGGCGAAAACGATACTATATTGATATTTCAGATAGAACAACATTGATGAATTCAAATTTTCATTATCTGTATTTCAGGAAACTTACAAAACCTTAAAACCACACGTTGACAAGTACACATGGGCGGTAATACTAGAAATGCCTGAACTGGTCTTGTGTTATTTGGCGTCCCCACCGTCAAAAATTGTTTACAAACACTGGTCTCATGAACGGTGCATGCTCAGACCAGCAAGCGTAGACCTGTACAGTCTCACAAAGCTTTTAAACCGTAATTAAGAGTTGCTGGAAGGCTGAATCAGACATATAGTACCACTACCACCATCCTCGCTGTTTCTAGAACGACACTCTGTACGAGTTGTATTTATATGTACAGAGTGTACGTCGTTCTAGAAACAGCGAGGATGGTGGTACTGTATGTTTGATTCAGCTTTCCAGCAACTCTTAATGTGTTAAAAAAGCATTGTGAGACTGTACAGGTCTACACTTAATGGTCTGAGCATGCGCAGTTCACGAGAGACCAGTGTTTGTAAACAAAAGCGCCAGCTTTTGACAATGGGACACCAAATAACACAACACCGGGTGCCTTCAATACCATGGCATGGTCACAAACGAATATGGAATATCAAATTTGAGGCAGTGAATAATCATTTTTGGGGCAAAGTTAAATGATTTTTCTCTATGATATATTGATTTTTGAGTAGCATAAAAAAAATAACCTAGTGTTTTAATTTTCATGATCTAAGTATGAAATCTCGTCACCGAAGATATTTCATACCCCGAAGTTTTTTCATACAACACTGGGCCACGCATGCGCAGTAGGGAGGAGACAACGTTTTTTTCTGAGAGGCGGAAAAAAAGTAGTGATTATCGCTAGTTTGGTTACAAAAGTAACGAAGATACCGATATATATTTAAATAAGTAGCGGATGGTCGATAATCCGATTTTGTTATCAGCGATAAAGTATTGCGATAACTTATCGCGATAACGCCCAGCTATGAATAGGTGGGCCACTAACACAAACACCAACACAGTAACATGGCGGGGAAAAGCTGAGGAGCTCTCTTGCGGTAAATATTTGCCTCCCAAAATGGCGGGCCTTTGCGGGGCAGCTGAGAAGTGATCAGCTGATTGCTGATGATGATGTCATGTGCAACCCCTCTATACGGTATGGTACCAGTACCAGACTGCTCGGTACCGGTACCAATACTAGCTAGTCACTCATGGTGTCCCTTATTTCTTCCTCACACGAGTGAGGCTGAGATTGAGTGCCTGAGTGGGTATCTCGGTGATATGGATATTCTCTCTCTCTCTCTCTCTCTCTCTCTCTCTCTCTCTCTCTCTCTCTCTCTCTCTCTCTCTCTCTCTCTCTCTCTCTCTCTCTCTCTCTCTCTCTCTCTCTCTCTCTCTCTCTCTCTCTCTCTCTCTCTCTCTCTCTCTCTCTCTCTCTCTCTCTCTCTCTCTCCATTGAATGAAGTGAATATTTATTTTTTGATACAAACCTGCCAAAAATTGTTTGATTTACATTGCTTTTGATTTACGCGACCTCTTCAAGGACACAATACTCGAGTAAATCGAGAGTTATCTGTAGTTATTCTTATAATTGCTCTTCCTTATGGCTATTTATTAGTTTATTACCCACAAATGATAGAAATATATTTTAGGATTAATGACAGCATGATGAAAGAAATGAGAAACTTCTTGCCTTAGGCCAATGTTTACGTTAGGACTCTTTTGCATCACTACATATTATGACTAAGCCAGACCAAAAAATATACCAAGAAATCTTACATTAAATGAGTTAATGTTAATGAGTGACATTGTAGTGGTAAAAAGTATTAAATAAAAGTCTTGCTTTTACAGTCGCTTCAGCCGCTGGACATTGTCCGTTTATGTGCAGCTCTGACTTAGTTTTGTTATGAATGTCATTTCATATGTATTTATGATAGTTCAAAAGGCACGTACTTGTCAATAAAGATATTATTGCATTAGTTTTCATTAGTGCAATCTTTTACCTTACAACTCAAAAAGGGTTTAGGTAGGAATACAAAGTCAATTTTATGTGCATCAGAACTAGTTATGAATTGGCCAATGAGCGCGCAGCACCATCACCCAAGCAATGATGCCAAGTCCGTGAGTCCATCCTTGAAGGCTTAGGCCTGCCAGGTCTGGTGGAACCGACTATAATCTTTATTTATTTATTTATTTTTTACAACTAGGGAAGCAACTCAAGGGCAACAAAAAGAAAGTGAAAAAAAAAAGCCCGCTAATCGCTGCTCCTACAAAAGATAAAAATGAAGAGTGGTCAAAAGAGGGGTCAGTTTTGGGTGTAGAGGTGTCTTGATACTCTCCTCTTGAAATAGGTCAAGTCATAGGCAGGAGGAAATACAGACAAAGGAAGGCTGTTTCAGAGTTTACCAGTGTTAGGGATGAAAGAGTGAAGATGCTGGTTAACTTTTGCATAAGGGGTTTGGACTGTATAGGGATGAGCTTGAGTATAAAGTCATGTGTTGCAGGGCTGCGGGAGGGGGGGGGAGGCATGCAGTTATTAAGTTCAGAAGAGCAGTCAGCATGAAAATATCAGTAGAAGATAGAAAGAGAGGCAACATGGTGGTGGAGTTTAAGAGGTAGAAGACTGTCAGTCTGAGGAGGGGAGTTGACGAGACGTAGAGCCTTTGACTCTGTCCAAGAGAGCTGTGTGTATGGAGCCCCCCCACACAAGAGATGCATGCTCCATACGAGGGTGGACAAGGCCCCCATATATGGATAGCATCTGGGAGGGGGAGAAGAACTGGTGGAGACGATACAGAATGCCCAATCTTGAGGAAGCTGATTTAGTAATAGAGGGGATGTGAAGTTTCTAGTTGAGATATTGAGTTGAGGATAGACCTATGATGTTTGTAGAAGAAGCTGACATAAGGTGACAGCTGAGTGTTGTCAAAAATAGGTGATAGGTGTTCGGAAGATTGTGTTGAGTGGATAGGTGGAGAAATTGAGTTTTTGAAGTGTTGAAGGACATCAGGTTCTTCTTCGGAAATGATAGTAAGGTCTGAGGTTAAGTGCTCTGCAGCCTCCAGCCTGGAATCATATAATTCCTGTTGAATGGGTCTTCTATCAAAAGAAGTTGAGTAATGCAGAGTAGTCACTGGCGTAAGAATGGATATGACAGTTCGTTTTGGAAAGATCATCAGTGAATAACAGAAAGAGAGTGGGAGATATGACAGAGCCTTGCAGGACACCACTGTTGATAGGTTTAAGGGAAGAACAGCGACTCTACCACAGCAGTGATAGATCACCCAGAAAGGAAACTGGAGAGAGGGGTACAGAGAGAAGGATAGAATCTGTAGAAGGGTAGTTTGGAAAGCAAAGATTTGTGCCAGACCCAATCAAAGGCTTTTGATATGTCTAGCACAACAGCAAAAGTTTCACTGAAACGTCTAAGAGAGGATGACCAAGAGTCAGTTAGGAAAGCAAGATCACCAGTATAGAGTGGGAGCCAGGGGGGGTCAACCTAGCTGGAAAGGTAACAAATTGTAACCCACATAGCAATGGTCGTTGTGTCTGCCCATGCATGAAAATTGAAGTCTGCCAGACCTGCAGTGATGGACAAGGTCATGAGGTCAGGTCAAAGTTGTAGCCCCATTGCATTTATTAAGACCCTGACTTTGGTCCTGATCTGAACATCACGGTAGAGATGGTAGGATGGTCGCAAATGACTCCAATGGACAAGACAAACAACTTATATTCCAACAACATTTGGCTAATATTAACGGTTTGGTCTGTAAAAATGGTCATAGTTATCTAATTGCCATAAAAAGATGCCATTTACACCATATTTCTGAACTATGACCATTTTTACTGACCAAACTGTTAACATTAGCCAAATGTTGTCGGAATGTAAGTTGTTTGCCTTGTCCATTGGAGTCATTTGCGACCATCCTGCCATCTATACCGTGATGTTCAAATCAGAACCAAAGTCAAGGTCTTAACACCTTGACTATGGCTGGGCGAAAACGGCGCCCCGCCCCGTATCCGGGTTGGCCACGTGCGCCAAATTTCAAACGGCGCTTCTGATTATAACAAGTTTTCAGCCATAATCTCAACATAATCCTCATGTATTATATATAAAAACATGCAAAATTAAATGGTGCACAGAGAAACATAAATTATTTGATTATTTTGAGATGTAAGCATAAATATACAGAGAAATTTGCAAGAGATTAGCATTCTCTCTCTCTCTCTCTCTCTCTCTCTCTCTCTCTCTCTCTCACACACACACACACACACACACACACACACACACTGCTGTGGAAACTAGAAAATAAAGGAGGATTGAGAGGGAAAATGAAGTGCTGGATGGAAAGCTACTTAAGAGGAAGAGAGATGAGAACCGTGGTTAAGGACACTAGATCGGAATGGAGAGCGGTGGAAAGTGGAGTGCCCCAGGGGTCGGTTTTGGCACCAGTACTCTTCCTAGTCTATATTAATGATATGCCAGAGGGAATAAACAGCTACATGAGCCTGTTCGCAGATGATGCTTAACTGCTAAGACAGATAAGAAACAGTGAAGACTGCAAGGAGCTGCAAGAGGACCTAGACAAGATTTGGAAATGGAGTCAGAAATGGGAGATGAAATTCAACGTGAGGAAATGTCATGTTATGAAAATGGGCCAAAAGAAAGACCAAAATGGACATATAAAATGGGAAATGGTGAAATATTAAAGAAAGTAAATGAAGAGAGAGACCTGGGAGTAATAATGCAAGATTATATGCAACCAGGAAGTCATATAAATCGGATCTTTGGTGATACATGTAACATGGTGAGAAATATAGGTATAGCATTCCACTACATGGACAAAGAAATGATGAAAAAATTAATAACTTCTATGATCAGACCTAAACTAGAATACGCAGAAACAGTGTGGTCTCCACATATGAAGAAACATATAGTAAAACTAGAAAGAACACAGAGGATGGCAACAAAAATGGTTCCAGAACTGGAGGGACTGACATATGAAGAGAGACTAAAGGAAATGGACTTGCCAACACTGGAACAAAGAAGAGAAAGAGGAGACCTAATACAAATATATAGGCTATTGAGTAAAATGGAAGAAGTAGATAACGAGAAATTGCTACTAAGAGAGGAACCTTCCAGCAGGAATACTAGAGGACATAGTAAAAAGTTGAGGAAGGCAAGATGCTCAAGAGACAAAGAAATATAGAGGTTTGGAACAGATTAAGTGAAGAAATAGTATCGGCGAAGAGTGTGCAAAGATTCAAGGAAAAGTTGGATAATTATAGATACGGAGACGGGACCACACGAGCGTAAGCCCAGGCCCTGTAAAACTACAACTAGGCAAATACAACTAGGTAAATACACACACTCATGCACGCACCAGACTCATCATGAACCATGGCAGATGTTTCTCACAAACAAAAATGGCTTTGCCATTTCCTAGAGTGTGTTAGAACTTATTTGGTGAGTGGTTCATTCAAACCAAACACACCCAATGGCAAGAAGAGAGCAGTGTTAAAGACGACTGCTCTCTTCTTGCCAAGAGCTAGGTTTGGTTCATGTGAGCCACTCACCAAATACATTCTAACACACTCAACAAATGGTGAAGTCGTTTCTGTTTGTCAGAAACATCTGCAATGGTTCCTAATGAGTCTGGTGTGTGTGTGTGTGTTTGTTGTTATTCGATCCATGTGTTTATGTGGCATGGAGGAACCACAGGCATGCCACACCCACAACTGTTTCTTCCTTCCATTTAACTGCAGCAACAGGTCCATAGCTTGTGTAATGGCAGCACAAGCAGTGACAGCCCTTGCTTTAGCAGACGACGCCATGTTGATACAGGGCAAGTGCTTTGTTGACGTTGTGGATGTGGGTACAGGCAACTGACCTCGGCCGTGTGTGACGCACACCAGGAAAAGTTGGAGTTGCTGGTTGCCCTAGGTGACGCCAACGCGATGGGAAGAAAAAAGCACTGTGTGACACCAGCTTACGGATAACCATGAACTCACTCCCGGTTGGGTGTATGGGCGTTGCCCGTAGCCCCAACGGTTGGACAAAAACAGCCATTGTGACACCGCCTTTAGGCAGTGAAGCCACTGATAGAGTGAGCGTCGGCGATGACGTCATCGGACTCCTAGCAAATCACAAGCGTGTTTTCAGAACTGTCAGCCAATCGTAATGCAGTTGCCTTCAACTGCAGCTTCAAAACGACCCGTTCTCTCTCTCTCTCTCTCTCTCTCTCTCTCTCTCTCTCTCTCTCTCTCTCTCTCTCTCTCTCTCTCTCTCTCTCTCTCTCTCTCTCTCTCTCTCTCTCTCTCTCTCTCTCTCTCTCTCTCTCTCTCTCTCTCTCTCTCTCTCTCTCTCTTATTTAAACATAATATTTTAACAAAAAAGGAGGCTCAAAATTACACTTTTTTGGTATAACTATTTTAAGAGCCTGTGTATGGGACAAAATTAATTGTCGACTGTTGACACATACAAACATACAAACATTCAAATACAAAATACGAAAAAGAAAGAAAAACATGTAAAAACAATTTGTAATAGTGTCAGTTTGTCACTTTATATTTATACCACCAGCGCACTTGGGTATCACTCACGCCACCTGTGAGCAGCCAGCTTCACCTGCTGCGTGTTCATGTTCTCCACTTGGGGAGTGGCTGCCGTGAACATGTTCCACAGGCGTGTGGTCCTGGCTGTATATGATCCCTGGTGCTGTCTGGAGTGTGATTGAGGCACCTCCACGAGCTGGTCACTGGAGAGTGCATTCCGGGTGAACCTCTGGGCAGTGCGTGGAGGAAGTCTCAAGCTGTTGAGGTGGGGAACCCCCTGCACCTGGGCTTTGTGGCACACCACCAGTGCTGAGACATCACGGCGGTGTTCCAGCGACGTCACAGTGGCAGACGACTTCTCCAGGTGCTCGCTGGCCTCCACCAGACGCAGTGCTCGTCGCTGCACTGCGTCGAGCTTCTGCATGTGGGTGGCAGCACTCGACATCCAGCACAGGGCACCGTACTCCAGATACGGTCGTATCTGTGCCTCGAAGAGAGTGAGGATGCCCTGTGGGTCGAGGGATCCTGATATTCTTTGCAGGGCAGAGACTCGCAGGGAGGCCTGGCGGGCAACAGCTCGGACGTGGTGGTCAAAGTGCAGGCTTTGGTCCACAGACACTCCCAGGACCTTGATGTGGTCCTGGAGGGGCAGACTCTTGCCTCCAAGACGCAGCTGGCCTGAGATTGCTCGAGAGGCGTCTGGGGACTGTGAGATGACCATGGCCTGCGTCTTCTCTGGGGCGAGGGTGACCTGCCACTCCTCTCCCCACTGCTCCACCAACCTGAGCTGCCTGTTGATCTCCTCGACGGTGCGCTGGCTGTCGGGGCGGCAGTAGGAGCGGGAGAGAGTGCAGTCGTCGGCGTAGGCTGACACTGCCGATTGCTGCCGGAGGAGATCGTCAATATATATGTTCCACAGGATTAGGCCGAGCACGGAACCCTGTGGAACTGAGGTATGCACTGGTGAAGGCCTTGATGACTGCCCATTGATCACCACCTGAAGGGTCCTCCCCTGGAGGTAATCCTTGAGCAGCATCAGGAGGGCACCCTGGACACCTTTGGTGCGAAGCTTTTCAATGATCCCCGTGTGCCAAACCCTGTCAAAGGCTCCAGCAATATCCAGGGCTACCACGAGTGTGTCCAGGCCTTCATCCAGTGCATCTTGCCAATCCTTGGAGAGGAGGAGGAGGAGGAGGTCCGCGGTGGACCGGCCAGGCCTGAAGCCAAACTGTCTATCTGAGAGGAGATGGCTTTCACTCAGGTGCTGACAGATGCTGCAGCCACCACACACTCCAGCACCTTGCCCACCACAGAAAGCAAGGAGATGGGCCTGTAGTTGCTGGGCTCAGACCTTGAATTTTTCTTGTGGACCGGAACCACACGCGCCTCCTTCCATAATGAAGGCCACTTGCACTCCCTCAGGCAAGACGTGAAGACGGCGGAGAGAGGACCTGAGATCTCCTTGGCACAATTCTTATTCGTATTCTCTCTCTCTCTCTCTCTCTCTCTCTCTCTCTCTCTCTCTCTCTCTCTCTCTCTCTCTCTCTCTCTCTCTCTCTCTCTCTCTCTCTCTCTCTCTCTCTCTCTCTCTCTCTCTCTCTCTCTCTCTCTCTCTCTCTCTCTCTCTCTCTCTCTCTCTCTCTCTCTCTCTCTCTCTCTCTCTCTCTCTCTCTCTCTCTCTCTCTCTCTCTCTCTCTCTCTCTCTCTCTCTCTCTCTCTCTCTCTCTCTCTCTCTCTCTCTCTCTCTCTCTCTCTCTCTCTCTCTCTCTCTCTCTCTCTCTCTCTCTCTCTCTCTCTCTCTCTCTCTCTCTCTCTCTCTCTCTCTCTCTCTCTCTCTCTCTCTCTCTCTCTCTCTCTCTCTCTCTCTCTCTCTCTCTCTCTCTCTCTCTCTCTCTCTCTCTCTCTCTCTCTCTCTCTCTCTCTCTCTCTCTCTCTCTCTCTCTCTCTCTCTCTCTCTCTCTCTCTCTCTCTCTCTCTCTCTCTCTCTCTCTCTCTCTCTCTCTCTCTCTCTCTCTCTCTCTCTCTCTCTCTCTCTCTCTCTCTCTCTCTCTCTCTCTCTCTCTCTCTCTCTCTCTCTCTCTCTCTCTCTCTCTCTCTCTCTCTCTCTCTCTCTCTCTCTCTCTCTCTCTCTCTCTCTCTCTCTCTCTCTCTCTCTCTCTCTCTCTCTCTCTCTCTCTCTCTCTCTCTCTCTCTCTCTCTCTCTCTCTCTCTCTCTCTCTCTCTCTCTCTCTCTCTCTCTCTCTCTCTCTCTCTCTCTCTCTCTCTCTCTCTCTCTCTCTTGACATAGCCACAATGTTTGGAGGAAAATGTCCAGTGTGATACTACCTTTAAAGGTAGCATGCGTGACGCCGATGGTAAGCAGACGTGACCTGTACGTGTCAAAGCAGCGCGAAACTTGGGATGGTAAGAATTTAGGACTAACCGCTAAACTCGTATAGCGCGAAACTCGAGAGGGTACTGTACATTGTATCATTCCCTTTGAGGCAAATTTTAATTGATTAATCTTTGATGACATGCATACAGACATAACTTGGTAATGTGGATGACCTCTTCTTGTACTAACTGATGTTTGTATATTTCTCCACAGCATTGGTCAAGGAAGGTATATTCTGTCCTCTGTATCGCCAACCAAACATGCAAATTGTGGTTGACATTATCCTGCAAAACATTCCTCTTGTTGAGGAAATTGACCTAGCCCAGAACAAAATAAACAGCCTGAATGAATTAGAACGTATTGTGTCAACCTGCTCCAACCTTCATCGACTCAACTTGAAAAAGAATAAGGTCAGTGGTGAAGGGTTCTTGTGATAATAGGTTTATTGTCCAAATAATTGTAAATATACAGATATTTATTGAATATTTTTACTTGTCTTTGTCCACAGCTACCCAGTGCAGACAGCTTGGAGAAACTAGCAGGAATGCAGATCACCGATTTAACCTTAGAGGACAACCCTCTTTGTGACAGATTCCGTGACACAGAGAGCTACATCAGGCAGGTTTATTGGGTCATTGAACCAAACTGAAATCTTCAGAGTAGGGGTGCCATCTGAGTTAAGATGATATTTTTATGTAAATGCAAAGAAGCTGGATTCTTTTATTTTTTTTATTTCACTATAGGAATCAAGTACAACTTGATGAAATGTAATCTGAGTCCTTAAGAAAATAATCCTGCATGTGTCGTCAGTACTTCAGATGGACTAACTAAATACATTAAGGGAGGAAAAAAACTATATAGGGCATGTGTATTCTTTGCTTCATGGACAACTTGACTTTGCAGTAGAACTAACCAATTCTTTTTTTCTTTTTTTCCTACTGATAAGCAATGACTCATAACTTATCAATTACCCTGTCATGAAACATTGATAAGGTAATATATCAATACCATTTTTACATTATCATTATTCACTTGAATACATGTTCAGTCACATTTGAAAAATGTGCCCTCAGCTATGTGTGGCAATATTAATATATTTCTCATGTTTCAGTCAGGTGCAGGTGTTCTCCATCTACTTTGCAATGTTACAGTTCGTTACTAGAAACTCTGAATCAGTTTCTTCAGTGTGTGTGTGTGTGTGTGTGTGTGTGTGTGTGTATGTAATTCACCACGGCCTGATCACGGGCTGGATTCGTCATTGCCAGCAGTACCCTCCTGATAAGAGCAAGGCTCATTAGTCGATCTTTGGGTGCTGCTAGATCCTTCACACACCACACACCCCATTCCCCTTGCTCAAGGGGGGACAATAACCACTCCTTGCCAGTAGCTTGTGTATGAGTGCACATATGCTTGTGTGTGTGTATGTGTGGACGTAATCATCATCAGTGAGTGCGTGTAGGGGTTCAAAGAGACACTAATTATTTGCAGAAATGAAATTAACAATTGTGTGGCTAGTGCATATACAACTGAAAATTTCAAAGGAGGTTCAATTTCTAGATATGGATGGCACTTACTGTATTTGATGTCTTACAAGACACACTTTAATTTGGGGACTTATTTAAAAAAAAAAAAAAAAGAAGAAGAAGGTTTAAACTAGGAATGTCAGGTGAGGGGCTTTCGACTTTCGCCTTTGAGCTGCCTCCCTTGCTTTAAAAAAAACAAGTCTGACCACGTTGTAGACTTGCAATCGCCAGGCAGTACTCCCCCCAACTGAGATTGAGGCTTAGAAGTGATGGCTCTTTAGGTATGGCTGTAATCTCACACCCACACACCCAGGAGGTTGGATGCAACCCCCGATTGACACTTGGTACTCACTTAGTTCTGGGTGGACAATGGGTACAGATTAAAGAAGACTGGCCGTCAGTCTCCACTCAGCCTGGGAACTGAACCTCAGTTGTGAGGCGCCTCGAGTGTGCTAACCACTGCACTACAAAGATCTGTATGTGTATGTCTGTCTGTGTGTGTGTGTGTGCATATGTGTGTGTGCACGCCTATGCAAGTGAAAGGGAGAGTGAGGAAAGGAGGGTGGATGGGTGCGTGCGTGCGTGTGTTCTTTTCTTTCTGCTGGTCCTTCTATCTGCTCTTTGTTTGTTTGTCCACACTTAGCTCATTTTACACTTTCTTCAGGCAGGTATGTTAGAGTGAGGGGTCTGGCAGTGGCCTGGCTTACCGGCTCTCCACCCCTCTTCTGCCCCACAACATCGTTATTGTGGAGCACATTTCAGCACTTCATCTTTTAAATATAGTTTCTGTATCCTGTGATTTTATTTATGTAATTGTGAAGCATCCTAAAGTAAATATATATGCTTTTCAGTTTTGAAAAGTTCATATAAATTACAAATAGAATTTGTTCCAGGTACAGGTTTGTAGTTAATTTTATATTGTGCATATGTCAGACACATTAGATATTTAAAGATGTAGGATTTTTTATGTACCTTCATGGCAGAGCCCTTGCCCATAGCAACTGTTGGGAGGAGACAATATTCCTGTTTTTCCTGTCTGTATTATAACAGTTAATTTTGAATGCCAAATATATATATATATATATATATATATATATATATATATATATATATATATATATATATATATATATATATATATATATATATATATATATATATATATATATATATATATATATATATATATATATATATATATATATATATATATATATATATATATATATATATATATATATATATATATATATATATATATATATACACACACACACACACACACACACACACACACACACACACACACACATGTATGATAAGGAAACTACACACACTGGCATTGTGGCAATAACTAAAACTTCGGTGTAAATATAATTATGACTTTCCCAGGTTGCTTAATATATGAAGAGATGACATGAAATTTCATTGAAATACTAGTTTATGGCTTCAGTACCATTTTCCTTTTTTTTCCTTTAATTTATTTGCTTGATTGAACTTTTTTTTTTTTTTTTTTTTTTTTCAAACCCTCTATACTAACAATATATTTTTCAAGGTAGAACAGTAATTTTGATTTTTCAGAATATTATGCCAATGCCAATAAGCATTTTCATTTCAGTATGCATATGATTGACAGTATGATAAATAATTATGAAAGGTTCTCTAGAAAATTTAGATTTAGTGGGGTGATTTGGAAGAGAACATTGCCATTCCAAGAAGCCAAATGGTGAATGGTTTTAGATGAGTCAAGCAAATGCCTTTAAATCTCATTTTGCCAATGCGTAAGTTTTCTCACATATTAAAAGAAATTCTCATGATTTTCTTTACCAAATCAGTTGGAACATCAGTATTATAATTTTTGTATGAACACTTGTTTTACATTATCTATATATTTGCAAGTTAACTGCACATTTCGGTAAAAGTATCCAATGTGAAATGCAATTCTAAGATGCTACAAAAATGTAAACATTTGATTGTCATAGTGTTTTTCTTTAAATCATTGCGTATTTATAAAAGAAACATCCGAGCTCAGTAAACAGTTTCTTCTGTTCAGTAATAAGAATGTTACTCTATGAAAATAATGTGTATATGCTGACAAAGTGTATGTTTTTGATAGTTATTCAATTTTGCTGTCATGAACAGATATACACAGAAGCAAATATTGCAATGGCGTATTTTGTTTTTGTTTAAATATGGTTATTTTAGAAGATAAAACTTTATATATGCATAACTTCCAGTTATCCCCCAACATCAGATTTGCAAATTTGCAGAGTACTACTTCAGAGTCTGGGTACATAACACATTCATCATAGTGCATAGTGCTATGCTGTCATTAATATTTTGCAGTGTTTAAAGTATAACAAGTGGTTGCAGGGCATTTTAAGGGTCACTTAGGACATCAGGTGATTATTTCTGTAGTGTGCATATTTGCTGGGGTCTGCTCCATTGCCCCTGCAAATGTTGAGGGACAACTGTATTTGTTATTTGACAATGGACAAACATTTAATGAATAAGCTTTTGCTCTCCTCTTCATTGTGTGAATTTGTAGTCTCCTGAGGAGTATCTAACTGAGAAAGCACAAGTATATACTGTCCATGATTTGTTCAGAAAATGTTGTGTGTACTTACCTTATTGAAGCAAAAGAGTAACTTTCCTGAGATACAATAGCATTTAAAGCATTTTTGTTTTTCTCATAGAATAGTGCACCATAATTATTGTTTTCCGTTAACCAGAAAGGATAAGGTCATAAATGAGGAAAAATAATGATAAGATATTTCTGCCCAGAAAATCATATATGGATAGTTTGATGAAAAAATGGAATTTGTCCTCTATCCTAACTGATTGGATCCATATAGTCTGCAGTGTGTGACCATGCCTGATGAAAGGTCAGGGAAAAGCTGAAAGAGAAGGACACTGATTTGAAAAATGCAAATTTATCAGCAACAGGATCCTGAGGCTACTTTCGGAGGAGGAGGAGGAGGAGGAGGAGGAGGAGGAGGAGGAGGAGGAGAAGAGGAGGAGGAGGAGGAGGAGGAGGAGGGAGGAAGAAAAACAGGAGGAGGTGGAGAGGAGAGGAGGAGGAGGAGGAAGAAGAAGAAGAGGAGGAGGAGGAGAAGGAGGAGGAGGAGGAGGAAGAAGAAGAAGAAGAAGAGGAGGAGGAGGAGGAGGAAGAGGAGGAGGAGGAGGAGGAGGAAGAAGAAGAAGAAGAGGAGGAGGAGGAAGAAGAAAAGGAGGAGGAGGAGGAAGAAGAAAAGGAGGAGGAGGAGGAAGAGGAAGAGGAGGAGGAGGAGGAGGAGAAGGAGGAGGAGGAGGAAGAGGAGGAAACATGGAAACATGGACTAGCAGTAAGCAGAAAGCCTGTTGGCTCATTACTAGGCTGCCTGTGTTCAGTGATTTAATCAATCCGTTTGCCACAGGAGTGGCTTGCAGGGAAGGATTAAAGCACTTGTGTACCTACTCTTGGGAACGTTCAGTTCACACCCGTTGCAGCAAAGTGGCGATCAATGTGTTTCTTGAAGGAGGAGGAGGAGGTGGAGAACAAGAACATCAACAATGATGACAACAAAAATTATGAAAAGGAGTAGAAGTTGTCAGTGAAAAGAGATGCTACAAAAATGTATTATCAGTTTTCCTCTCCCAAGAGTCCTCTCATCATGTATGAACATCAATGTATATTTTTTATCTGACCTTTGTTAAAATGCAATTGCAATAAAGTGAAAACATAGCAACATGTCTCTGCATTGCAATTATAAAACTTAAATGATTTTTTTTTTTTTTTTTTTTAAGTAATGCTTATTTAAGTGCTGTTATAATTCATGAAAGTTACTCTTTGCTTTTTTATATGTGATAGTTTGATATGATGAAAAATTATTTTGAATTCACTGTCTTAGTTCTCATGGAATTTTATTATGATCTCAAATTTGTCAGTGGTTGTTTTGACAAAGGTGAATGATTTATGATTAAAATTGAGATGGTTTTTGTCATGGTAATATCATGTGTTTTTTATTGTGATTAATCATCACATAAAAATCATTCATTATTCATACTCTCAACTAGCATTTGAAACATTGACCACATCCCATGATTATAAAGTCATTCATCATCTTCATCATATAAAGTTTTGAAGCTGTGAATTCATTTGATCTGATCAGTGTCCCACATCCAAAGGTATTGTAAGCATCATCTTGTCAAGGTTTTAAATTTTATGAATGTGTTACTTCAGTTCTTAAAAGCCAGGACTGAAATCATCACCCTCACCAAGAAACATTGAATTGAAATTTATATTGTAAAAGCTAGCTTTATACCATAGATATCATAAATATCAAATGTTTCACAAGATTGGATGACATTGTTACAACCAAATAGGATCAATCTGACACCCTGTAAAAAGTCAGTACAATATTGTGAAGCCATAATCTTTAGCATTAAGTTATAAGATGTTTTTACCATTATATGAAATTGTTGTTACTAACATCATCTTTACTATCATAAAAAATATAGCCGTCTTCAATAATACAAGATAATGAAGCCCCATCATTTATAGACCCAAGGTAGATTTTTTTTTTTTTTTTATTTTTATTTTTTTTTTCTACCATATTATGAAACTTGTTTCATAATATGGTTTGCCATCATCACCAACCTTGTTTCCTGCAGATGCAGGTGCACAGTACATTTCTTCAAAAGTAATCACTTGATGGATACATTGGGCAAAATTATTTAGATAACATCAATCTCTGATAATTTTGGGGCTTCATCCTTCTCAGTATCCTCTTACAATCTGTAGGGAAATATGAATACATATTCATAATCATAATGTTACTATGAATATTTAGAGTAAAAAAAAAATCATGTTGATGTCCTCTAATTTTTAAGGACCAACAAGTTTGTCCAACCTTCACCCTTTCCACAATATTATGAAGTCATCTTCCACAGCATAACATTATTAAGCCATCGTCCTTATCACAAGATATGCAGTCATCTATGTTGCAAGATTGAGAAGACATCACCTACATCAACAAATTATGAAGCTACAAGTTTGCAAAACCATCTTTAACACAAGATTATGAAGCCATCATCCACAGCACAACATTATGAAGCCATCACCTTCACCCCAAGATTATGAAGCCATCATCCACAGCACAACATTATGAAGCCATCACCTTCACCCCAAGATAATGAAGCCATCATCTACAGCACAACATTATGAAGCCATCATCCACAGCACAACATTATGAAGCCATCATCCACAGCACAACATTATGAAGCCATCATCCACAGCACAACATTATGAAGCCATCATCCACAGCACAACATTATGAAGCCATCATCCACAGCACAACATTATGAAGCCATCATCCACAGCACAACATTATGAAGCCATCATCCACAGCACAACATTATGAAGCCATCACCTTCACCCCAAGATTATGAAGCCATCATCCACAGCACAACATTATGAAGCCATCACCTTCACCCCAAGATAATGAAGCCATCATCTACAGCACAACATTATGAAGCCATCATCCACAGCACAACATTATGAAGCCATCATCCACAGCACAACATTATGAAGCCATCATCCACAGCACAACATTATGAAGCCATCATCCACAGCACAACATTATGAAGCCATCATCCACAGCACAACATTATGAAGCCATCATCCACAGCACAACATTATGAAGCCATCATCCTCACCCCAAGATTATGAAGCTTTCATCCTCATCACAAAATATACAACCATCCTTATCACAAGATTATGAAGCCATCATCCTTACCCCAAGATTATGAAGCCTTCATCCTTACCACAAGATTATGAAGCCTTCATCCTCATCACAAAATATACAACCATCCTTATCACAAGATTATGAAGCCATCATCCTTACCCCAAGATTATGAAGCCTTCATCCTTACCACAAGATTATGAAGCCTTCATCCTTACCACAAGATTATGAAGCCTTCATCCTCACCCCAAGATTATGAAGCCTTCATCCTCATCACAAAATATACAACCATCCTTATCACAAGATTATGAAGCCATCATCCTCACCCCAAGATTATGAGGCCATCATCCTCACGACAGTATTATGAAGCCTTCATCCTCACCCCAAGATTATGAAGCCATCATCCTCACCCCAAGATTATGAAGCCATCATCCTCACCCCAAGATTATGAAGCCATCATCCTCACCCCAAGATTATGAAGCCATCATCCTCACCCCAAGATTATGAAGCCATCATCCTCACCCCAAGATTATGAAGCCATCATCCTCACCCCAAGATTATGAAGCCATCATCCTCACCCCAAGATTATGAAGCCATCATCCTCACCACAAGATTATGAAGCCATCATCCTCACCCCAAGATTATGAAGCCATCATCCTCACCACAAGATTATGAAGCCATCATCCTCACCCCAAGATTATGAAGCCATCATCCTCACCACAAGATTATGAAGCCATCATCCTCACCACAAGATTATGAAGCCATCATCCTCACCACAAGATTATGAAGCCATCATCCTCACCACAAGATTATGAAGCCATCATCCTCACCACAAGATTATGAAGCCATCATCCTCACCACAATATTATGAAGCCATCATCCTCACCACAAGATTATGAAGCCATCATCCTCACCCCAAGATTATGAAGCCTTCATCCTCATCACAAAATATACAACCATCCTTATCACAAGATTATGAAGCCATCATCCTTACCCCAAGATTATGAAGCCATCATCCTCACCACAAGATTATGAAGCCATCATCCTCACCACAAGATTATGAAGCCATCATCCTCACCACAAGATTATGAAGCCATCATCCTCACCACAAGATTATGAAGCCATGAGCAACAGCACTGGATTATGAAGTCATCATCCACACCATTAACTTATTCATCCACAAGTTTGTGAAGCCATCATCCATACTATAAGATTATAAAGCCACCATCTATACTAAGATTATGCAGTTAATATTCTTACCACAATTATGAAGCAGTCTCCCATACCTCAAGATTATAAGGTAGTCTTCTACACATCTAGATTTAAATACATTACCTGAACCTGCAATACAACATTATATAGCCATCACCTAAATTTTATAATGTGGTGAGATTTTTTTCCCTAGATGCTTGTTCTATAAGAATGCAAATATGGAAAAGTCATACAGGCCACTTTTGTTTGTTATTAGTAACTTAGAAAAATATCAAGGCTGTTTCTTATGAATTCTCTTTCTGACTCTTCACTCTTTTGAAGTTTGCTGCAATGCTGCCTCCTTTGCTATCTTTTATTGCTCATTTTATTCTGTCTTTGTTTGAAAATTGCTAGCCACATGCCTCCATTATTCATGTGACTGCTGCACAAAGACTTTACTCAAGTTCATTACTGCACAGGCCAATGTACTAATTCAAAAGTTAACCAGTATCTGCATTCTTTATCCCTTTCACTGATTAACTTCTGAAAAAGCCTTTCTTTGTCTATATTTATTTTACTCTATGATTTAAATTAATTCAAGAGGGGACTATGAAGAACCTTCAACCAAAATAAAGTCTTCTCAGTTTAGTCATGTTTACTTTTTAACAGGAGCAGCATGCTGCTGGCTTCTTTTTAATATTTTTGTTTTGTCTGACTACTTTTTACTAAGTATGTACAACTGTATGTCATGTCATTAATTCAGTGGAATTTATTACATTAAACTTTCTTATGTCTGGGTATCTCCATTAAACTAATAGTAATTAGTAAACTGTATAATTTAAACTCTTGAATTACATTATGCTATGTATCAGTTCCTCAAAACGAGCCTTAAGTAAGTTACAGGATCTGCGGGTCTGCAAAATTTATTTTAATATATATATATATATATATATATATATATATATATATATATATATATATATATATATATATATATATATATATATATATATATATATATATTTGTGTGTGCTCAATTTTGAAGATCCTTTAGGTAGCAGTGACGTCTTAATGCTCGAAGAGGAAATTAATGAATGTCTCAGACGTATCCCAGAAAAAAAAAAAAAAAAAAAAAAAAACCTTGTCTGAATTTTAAGTAGGTAGATGTATACATGGCAGCATGTGTTATGGGAGTAAAAAAAATATTGGGGAAAGTTTCCTAGCCGTCTACCCATCTCTTTTAGCTGAACTGAGAAGACGGGCATTGTTTGTATATATTTGTATTGACCCTGTACCTCTTAATGTAATTAGACAAAACATTTTATATTCTGCTAGCCTCATAAAGTTAACATTCAAGGATTGTTTCCTCTCCAAACTTTGCACTCCCAGTGCTAGAGAGGTGGCATTCAACAAAAGAGGCAAAAGATATCAGAGCTGAGTTATTATAAGTTATAACAATTATTTAAACAATATTTTGGCAGCAAATTATTAAAATAACAAAGGGAAATTAATTAGTTTTGCTGTTTTTTTTATGATTTTTTTTTTATTTATTTATTTTTTGATTAGCCCTTGTCCTTTGCCTATTTTAGTCTATTGCCATTCAGAAAATAAATACATTTTAATCCCTTTGCATTAATGAATGCAGATCACGTTGGATACTGGCACTTAATTTGTTATAAATCCAGTGTGGTTGTGCACACCCACACACACACACACACACACACACACACAAGATTTCAAGATTTTTTTCTGGCACAAGAGGGGAATCTGCTTGAAATATAGTGGACTTCATTTAAACTCATTTTAACTCAAATAAATATGGAGAAAGGGTTGTGATAAAGTTAGTCCATCCGTGACGCAGACGTCAGCATCACAGTATGGAAAGGGTCAAGAGGAAATGGAAGAGGATTAATCCTCTTCTAAACCTCTCAATCCTCCTCTAAATTCCTCTTAATCTTCTTCCATTTCCTCTTAAAAGGTTTAAAAGAGTATTAAGAGGAAATGGAAGAGGATTAAGAGGTTTAGAAGAGGACTAACCCTTTCCATACGGTGATGACGTCGGCGTTGCCGGAGTGCAGGGGTTAATCTAGTTTTATGTGTATATATTTACCATGCTTCAAATCTTGTGCATTTTCCTGAAGAGAAAAGAAATCATATTAATTTTCTCCATGTTTTTTTTTTTTTCTGTGATGACATTCCTGAAAAAGGTACTGAAGACTTGTAAATCCTAATATCTGGCATTGACACCAGAAATCACTTCCTTGTTTAGTTTGGTTTATTAGAACTGTAATGTTCTCACCTTGTATTGTCTCCTCCCCATGAAGTAAAATGATTGGCTCTAAAATGTAAATGTTCCTGGCTTAAACTTTTGTCTATTCATTTATTTTTGTTAGTTGAATCTTGATAGGTTACATTGAAGGAATTCTGTCTCACCCTCCTTCATTTTTGTTAGTTGAATCTTGATAGGTTTACATTGAGGGAATTCTGCCTCCCTCCCCCTCCAATTTTTTTTCTCTTAGACAGCTCCCACATGATAAATTTAATCAACTTGTTTTTTCTCCCCTAGTGCTGTGAGAAAACGGTTCCCAAAGGTCATGTTTTTGGTAAGTCACCTCTTATCAGCCTTAATTTTATCTAATTTGGTGCTTTTTACTGAGTAGAGTTAGAGGTGTACATATTGGAATTAGCTTCACTTGGTGTCATTTTTGGAGGTAGTATAAACTACCATGCCTCATTATTTGCTTATAATTAGCAGCTTAGAAAACTATCTTGGCATATGATAAATGTTTAATTATTCAAGTGTTCCCATAAACAAATGCAGTAAACCCTTGATTTCATGGACCTCAACATTGCAAATTCCAGAGTTTTGAACAAAATTCTTGAAAATCATAATTCTATAATTTAATTTTCTTGATGTCTACTGTAATTCATCAATGTTTAGTTTCTAATGCTGAAGTGAAAGAACTTGTGACCACCTTATTGACCTCAGGCTCCTGTTCCTAATCCAACAAATTTTACTCTTTGTATTTTTCCCCATTTTCCCCATTCTTATCTCTCCTCTTCTGCCTTCCACTCCCCCTTTTCTGCTTAGGTATAAGAGCCATGCTTAAAGGATGCAAGGCTAACCATGTTTTCAACCATATGTGGCCTGAGGGTGCCATGGGGATGATGAACCCTTTTCTTCCATTGCCCCAACTTCTCATGGGGATTTAGAATAGCAGGCAGTGTTGTCTGCTGTGTGGTAGTCCAGTGCCATTCCTTCTGACTGAAAAAGGGGGCTTCTTGTCCTTATCTGGAAATGGAAAGGGGGCTGACAGGGTTGCAACAATTACCGTGGTATTACACTGCTCAGTGTGCCTGGCAAAGTGTGCGCTCATCTACTGCTGATGCTGATTCAGTCTAATTGCAAAAGTTTCAGAGACCTGAGCACTCTGGGTTCTAGTCCAGTAAATCAACAACTGAACAGATCTTAGCACTTTTTGTCTTCATGGAACGCCAACGAGTTTTGACAAGGGCTACTCGCAGCTCATGTCGATCTCAAGAAGGCATTTGATTCAGTGCACCGTGAGACACTGGGACATTCTGCACATTTGTCATATATCCTACAAGGATTATTGACCTCATGATTGACCTTTATTCAATGACTGAGAGTTTTGCAGTGTGAGGGGAGCATTCTTGGCCTTCTCCTTGCCTGTTAATTGAGGAGTGAGGCAGGTGCATCTTTGCTCCATCACTTTTCAACACTTGCAGGTACTAGATGTTAGGCAACATTGTTGATCATTGTGAAACATCTGTTGGCAACACCAATGCCCTTGGTTTTCCTGATGATGTAATTCTTTCAGAATTGCTGGAAGCCTGGTACTCGAGGTGCAACATGAGGAAGTGAAGCCACGGGGACTGTAGGTTTCTTGAGTGAAAACCAAGGTCCAGTCATTGGGAGGCTAACTAGATGACAGAGCTCAGTCTGTTCATGTGTGGGGTTTGGACATTGAGGCCACCAAATGTTTCACATACCTTGGTAGTGTAGTGCAAAACAATGGTGGATCTTGCCAAATGTCACTCAATGGATTAGACTGATCCATAGTGTTATTGAGTCACTCATCATGAGTATATGGCATTGTCAATATCTATGCAGGCATACAGAAATTCAAATCTTTAAATCACTTCATCTCCCTGTCTTACTGTATGGTTGTGAGACTTGGACATTGAATAGTGACTTGGAGAGCATGTTGATGGCTTTGGTACTAAGTGCCTTCACATGTTCATGGGGTATTGCTGGAATGACTTTATGTCAAATCACCGACTACTTAGAACTGAATAGAGGCCTGTTACCAGCTTAGTCCGTTAATGCCAATTCCGGTGCTATTGGCACATGGCATGCATCCTGGACGATGATCCTGCTCCTAGGGTTGTTTCTGTATGAGACAACTGTGAGTGGAGAAGACCAAGGGGATGCCCACATAACTCATGGATGGGCCAAGTTCATTGATCCTTAGAGGGCTTGGAATGGGAAGGGTAACTGCGTGGAGGCTTGCTTGGTGGGACTGTTGGGAGTGGAGGCGGCGATTAAGTGAAGTGATGCACCCCCTGGCATTTACTCCCCAATTAGTCAGTTACTTTGGTCCTCCATACATGAAGATAAAAAAACTACTAGATGTTAACCATATTAACATAACTGTAAGACACAGATACACAGATATAAATTACTCCCACACTTTTCAGGCTATGCTGCAGTATGCTATTGTGTAAAACATTTATTTTGGTGTCAAAATAATAACTACCAGCCCAGCTGCTTATCACTTCACTGTGGCAAAAACTTTTCTTATAAGCTGCCATCTTTAACCCCTTTACTACAGCCGGGCAAAAACAGCGCCCCGCGCCGTATCCGAGATTGCTGCACATGCCAAATTTCAAATGTCGCTATTGAATATAACAAGCTTTCAGCCATAAACTCAACACATCATCACGTATTATATATGAAAACATGCAGAATTAAATGGTGCACATAAAGAAACTCACAACGGCCGGGCCAAAACAGCACCCCGCGCCGTATCCAGGAACGCCGCTTGCACCAAATTTCAAATGTTGCTATTGAATATAACAAGTTTTCAGCCATAAACTCAACATAATCATCATGTATTATATATGAAAACTTGCAGAATTAAATGGTGCACATAAAGAAGCATAAATTAATTGATGATTTTGAAATCTAAGCATAAATATAAAGATAAAATAACTCGTATATTGGCTAAAGCACGCCAGGACGCAGTATGCATGTCCTCGGATATGGTACGGGGCACACAAGGATGCAGTATACACGTCCTCGTGTTGAAGGGGTTAAAAGTTACACGTGGGAAATGCATTTGCCTCATCCCTAGAGAGAAAGAAAAAAGATACTGAATATATGCTGATTGCAAATTAAGGGGGTCGGCTGGTCGAAAACGACAAAAATCGGTCAAAAATGAAAAACTTAGAAAAAAATTCCTCAGCTGCGTATGCCCTTTGAGAAACTAATGACTGAACATGAAGACATATCTTTTTATATATCATTACAAATAAATGAAAGGATAAATGCCATAAAATCACTTCGCTTTGTTTGAATGTTACACATTCAAAACTCTACCTGGCCGTATCTCAAAATGCAAGATACGTACCTTTGCATTTCAATTTCTCCACCATTTTTCAACTGATTTTGATGAAACCAACACCAAAACCATGCCTAAACTTGTATGAATCAAACTATAGCGAGTTTTTTCTTGTATATGAAGTGACTGAATTATGGTGTATTTATGTTTGAATTTTTAGGGGGAAATTATGACCAATAAAGTTTGCAAATTTATATTCTGCAAACTAATGATTATTGATATCTCACTTTACTTTCATTGGCCTAAACATGGTTCTTGTACTACAGTAATTGTTCCCATGTAGAGCAATTATTATAGCAGAAATAGCCTTTTTAAAAAAAAAATCTAATTTTCCCAAAATTGTCATTGGTAAAATATGGAAAGGTGATAGATTGTTTTTTGGGGGGCTAAATCTTATGCTTAGGTGTCACTTATGTCTGGCATATATATAAATCATGACAATAACCCACTGAATAAAGAAAAAAGGTAAAAAACGGCCGGCCCCCATAACCCGTCTGCTGTGATTGGCACGGATTTGGCTTTTACTGGTAGCCTGGTTACACATACTCCCAGGTCTTTCTTTGCCTCTGTGGTGGATAGTGGAGTGTTTCCCATGTGGTATTGGTATGCTGGATATCCCCTCCCAAGGTGCATGATTTTACATTTTTCTCTCTTGAATTGTAGCTGCCACTTCTTGTTCCATTCCTGTAGCTTGGTGATGTCTTCATGTAGGAAGTCCACAGTCAAGGGGTTAAGAAGTGGACTCATGGTAATTTGTAGCTCAATATCCAAAATATGTTGATAAACTTAAGTATTCATTACAGGATGGCCAGGAATTACCAAAACCAATTGGGTTTGAAGTCGATGAAGAAGTCACCAAGATCCCCAGTTCTCTAGCAACTTATTTTGTTGTTCCTGGTGCTCAAGGCCTAGTGACTGTGTTTCTTCAGGAGTACTACAAGGTAAGCCAACATCCTGCCCAATTTTTTCTATGAATGTTGCATTTTAATAGCAGTGAGTTATATCACTAAGATACAGAATGATATAAGGAGACTACATGAGGCTAAGTGTCCTTTGCATGTCAACTCCTGAAGATGAATTATTTGCCGAATTCCCTTCCCATCCATAAATACATCTAACTTCTATTTAAAGCTTTCACTCGTGCTTGCTGCAACTACAGACCCGCTTAGTTTATTCCACTTACCCACCACCCTGTTCGTGAAACAGCTCTTTTCTGTTCCCTTCCTGAACTTGAATTTATCCAACTTATACCTATTACTGTATATTCTCATCAGTTTTTTATATAATACCATACATCATCTTAACTATCTACCTCTTTATATCTCTGATGCCTTGCTCCCTCACGGAAACTTCCCTCCAGGGGGTGGCCGCAGCGGAAGTGTCTCCATCTTTCCCTGTTCTGGCTCTCCCTCTCAGCACATTCAATCCTGCTATTTCCAACTCTTTCGCTCCAATACTCACTCACCCTATTGGTCCACTTCACAAGTGTCTTCCTGTGACACCCCCTCCTTCAATCCTTCCCTCATACTCTCTCTTCACGAATTCATTCTCCCCCATTCTCGTCACGTGTCCAAACCATTTCAATGCACCACACTCCACCCACTCCACCACTCCACTCCTTTCGCTGTCGCACCCATACCAAACCGCTCATACATGCTTTCATTACTTTCTCCATCCCATCCTAACTCACCACATGCACCTCTTATATAACTCATATCCACTGCACTTGTTCTCGATTGCTGTGCTGCCTTCCATGTCCACTTCTCAGTTGCATATGACAGAGCTGGCAGGATAATACTGTTCCTTATTCCCCACTTTACCTCCATGCTCACACTTCTTCCTTTCATAACTCTCCAATGCGCCCACCACCTGTCTGCTCTTCACTGCTCTTTCCTCACCTCACCTTCCATACTGCAATGCTTACATAAAACAGTTCTTAAATATTTAAACTCAGTTACCTCCTCCATTCTCTCCTCCCCTAGCCTTATCCTACACTTCGTTGTACCCTCTGCTCTAACCAGGGTTGTTTTGATTTAAATCAAAGGATTTAAATCAAGTGATTTAAATCAATTTAAATCAGAGTAAAAAAATCATGATTTAAATAAGAATTAAATATACTATATTTAGAATTATTTATCTGTTATATCAAGAGTAAAATATCTAATGATTTAACTTTATATATATATATATATATATATATATATATATATATATATATATATATATATATATAAAGATAAATATATATATATATATATATATATATATATATATATATATATATATATATATATATATATATATATATATATATATATATATATATATATATATATATATATATATATACAGGTAACTCTCGATTTACGCGAGTATTGTGTCCTTGAATAGGTCGCGTAAATCAAAAACAATGTACATCAAACAAGAGGTTGGTATTTATCGAAAAATAAATATTCACTTCATTCAGTGGAGAGAGAGAGAGAGAGAGAGAGAATATCCATATCACCGAGATATCCACTCAGGCACTCAGTCTCAGCCTCACTCGTGTGAGGAAGAAATGAGGGACACCATGAGCGACTGGCTAGTATTGGTACTGGTACCGAGCAGTCTGGTACCAGTACCGTACCGTATAGCTGGTACCGTAGGTACCGGTACTGGTACCAGTACCTGCCCACCTCTATTGTTGAGTAGCGTGGCAGCGTGGGTACTGTATTGTTGTTCAAGTGGCGCGCGGGAAGAACTGAGCTCAGCTGTGTAGCCGCGGTGCCGTGTGAGTCCAGTTGCGTGAGACATCTGGTGGCCACTCCATAAAATATCGCGTATAAGTGAAAAAATGTGTAAATTAAACATTTATTTGGATTATGGACCCCGTGTTATTTAAAAAATGCGTAAACCAAACTCGCGTAAATCGAGCTACCTGCGTGTGTGTGTGTGTGTGTATATATATATATATATATATATATATATATATATATATATATATATATATATATAAATATATATATATATATATATATACAGTAAAACCCCAATTATCCGAAAGCGGATTATCCGAAAAACCGGATTATCCGAAATTGATCTGGATAATGCAATTAATTTTTTTTTTCTATACTAAAACGTTATAAAACATCAAAAATAAATAAAAGTAACTACATATGTACTATATTAACACATTTAAAATTGATAAGAACAGTTAAAATGAATATGCTTTCTAATACGTATTGCCGAAATAGCTTGTAACGAATAGATCAATGTATTAGACAAAAAACATTAAACAAACTCTCAACAACACCACGTCCGCACCTTCGCCCCAGCAAGGACGTAGGTGCGGCGAACGAACAAACTACTGCACGACTACTCTCACACCGTACTCTCAAGACAATGACACAAACACGACTCCCCTCTGCACTCCATGCCACATTCCCCTTCCAACATACGAGTTGCGCGATAATATGAGTCATCATACTGTGTCTCCACCTGCACGATGCATCAAGGTCACACTTGCAAGCTTGCACAACCATTCACAATCGCACTCTGCAACATTCACAATTCAGATCTGCAACGCTCACAAGTATCAACATACACTGGTCCAGACAAGGAGACACACAGACAAACATACAATAAAACATTTACATCACATGTTTAAAGCGTACTACTTTGTTTAGTGTAGCGTGTGTTTGTTTGGTTTCATTGTTTACATCGTCAGTCGGCGGCAGTCGCGACATACAGTAATCCCACGCCATATCGCGGGTCACTTATCGCGGTCTCGCTGTATCGCGGATCTTTAAATTGTATCGTATCACGGATTTTTCGCTATATCACGGGATTTTGCGGTTTATAGGTATTTTTATATATTTATTATTACAAATATTTTTGCTGTAAAATAAGCATTTTCTTGCGTAAAAAATTAAAACGATATAAATCAACGTAAGTCGGAACACACCTAAATAAGCACCTACATCTCCCACCTATTTTTTTTTTTTTTTCCCTGTTTCACTCCTTCCCCACTTCCTTTCTTTCTTCTCCCTCTCCGTCCCCATATTTTTCTCCTTTCTTCTCATTTCTTTTTTCTTTTCCTTTCCCCTCCCTGCCAGTTTTTCTCTTTTAAAATCTTTCCCTCCCACTCACACCTTTTCTCTCTCCCTTTTACCTCACCTTAACCTGACCCTCCCTACCTCTTCTTTTCCTATCCCATTTCCTTTGTTTCCTTCTTTCTCACACCCTCTTATCTATAATCTTATCTCTCACTATCACTCTGTTCCTCCCTTCCTCCTTCCCCATTAGATTATATGAACACACACACACATACACACACACACACACACACATACGCACACGAAGATGACACACACACACACATACGCACACCAAGATGGCAGACTGACACAGCTGATCTCCAAACGTGCTCCTAATTCACATCACAGCTTCGTGGGATTGAATCCTGGACGTGAATTACTAAGGTGGGAGCCGTGCTAGGGTACAATCGTGCTGTCCCGAAGAAACAAAGGCTATTGACTGTGTACAACATTGAGAAATGAGCGAGGAGGAGGCGGGGGCGGCGGCCTTGCCGACCCCGTGGGCATTGTTTACACCGCAGAGCGCAGGGGTCAGGACAAGGCAAGCAGCAAAAAGGCAAGAGTTTGCGTTTGAGGGCTTCACGGATGACATGGAGAGACCCAGAGACAGAGACGGTATGTTGAGAAGGAGGCTCATAGACTTGGAAAGGCAGATGAAGGATATGAGAGATAGAATGGGGACGCTGGAGAGAGAGGCGGACGTTCTGAAGACAGAGAAGGATGTTTGGAAGAATGCGTACAATGACCTGCACAAGCAGGTAACTTTGAACGAGAAAAAGGCAGAAGACACGGAGGTTAAAGTCAAGGAATTAAAGGAAACGCATAAAGTCTGGAAGGAGGAACAAGAAAAGGAGAATGTTAGCTTTAAGAAAATTGTGGAGGAGCAAATCAAGGCTAAGGATGAAGCTATAACTGAAAAGGTGATGAAGGTGATAAAAGAAAAAACAAATAGTGAGGGACTCTGCTGAAAAAAAAGAAATCTGTAGTAGTGGTGGGCATTAATGAAGAGCACATGCCAATCAGACATACAAAGGAAAAGAAAGAGAGGAAGGCAGTGGAGCAAGTAATTGAAGCAATTCACGAAGGTCATGAGCTGTCAGGGGAGATCGAAGAAGTATTCAGGCTTGGAAAGTATGAAGAAGGAGCCCAACGACCAGTTAAAATTAGATTTAGGCTGCAGAAGAAGCGGTGGGAAAGTCATGGAAGTTAACAAGTACAGAGACCAAGACAGAAGGCAATGGTAAGAAATTGAAGAAAAGCGACTGTAGGAGAGACATCAAGAAATACAGTTTTCCATACAGAAGCATAACAACATGGAACGGACTTGGCGAGGAGACTGTGTGTGCAAAAACAATTCATGAATTTAAAGCCAAACTGGATAATAAGCGTTATGGAGATGGGACGGCACGAGCCTAGTACGGCTCTTTTCCTGTATTTCACAACTAGATAAACAACTAGGTAAACAACACGTATTTACACTATTCTATAGGAACATTTTGTTTGCATTACGTGAAATATACATCACGCAAACTCACCAGGAACACAATGCTCATGTAAATTGAGAGGTACCTGTAATTTTTTTCATATTTTTCCAAGATCAATCACATCCCTGTGTATAGCAAAAAGAAATGTTGGTGGAGATATAACAGGGTGGTAGTGGTGATGAAATGGTTGTTGTTTTAAGTAACAGTGTGGTTAAAGGTGTATGAGGAATAAGTGTGGCCTTTTACATTTGGTGACCTTACATGATCTGAAGGTCAATAACTTAATGCTTGCTAATTTTCTTTGCAGATATTTGACTCTCCAGACAGACAAAAACTGCAAGAAGCATATTCAGAGCATGCACTTTTTTCTTTGTCCTGCACTTTCCCCGAGTCAGGGCCAGGTGCCAGGTGAGTTACATTTCATATATATTGTGTGTAAATAAACTAACAAAGCTGAATTTTGCTCTGAAATTATTGATGAATAATTTGCCATTGCTGGTTGTGATATCTCTAACAAATTATACCTTTTTTTTTCTACAGATTTACAACCCTGTATAATTCTGACAACAGGAATCTTAAGAAAGTCTCAAACAATGAGCGACGACACAAGCTTGTGATCCAGGGCCGGAGTAACATTGGAAAGTTTCTCGATACCTTGCCCCTAACCAGTCATGATCTGATGTCTTTTAAAGTTGATGTTCCCCTTGCAGAGGTAAGAGTTGGGAATTAGGCAGTTGCCAAAATAGGTGTAACCCACTCTTGTGAGATATATACAGGAGGCGAGGTGGTGCTGTAAGCTTTTAGAAAAAACCCTGTGTCTTCACTTTCCATTTCTCTATTGTTTCATTAACCATAGCGAGTAAAGTAGTTCAGGATGTTCTCTAAAAACAAAGTCTCTTACTTCCTACTCGAAACTACATACACACAAAACATACACTATTTCCTAAAATATTATTTAAATTTATTATGGGTGTAAATTACATTGTTGGTGAGAGGACCAGAAATTTCCCCAGATTGGAGTCCACCTTTGGTAACATACTAGAGAGGTGTTTTGATGGCTCCTCCAGACTTCTCTCTAAACCTTTGCAACATTTGCAGAATTTGCTGTAACTTCCATTCTTTGGAACAACATCTCCCCTCATCTATACCTCACCTATAATCAATTCAAAGCCTTGAAACACAAGTTTCTGAGGCTGCTGGGAGTGTTCTCTATTCCGTTCCCTCCTACTTTATCCCAAATATTAATCCAAAGCTGGCTGTTGCATCTATGTACACAACAATATCACTTGTTCTCAAGTCCACAACCTTGTTTCTTCATAATTTTCCACCATCTGGCTAACACTTTATTGTCATTCTATTGCTAAATTCATCTTTGCTGTTTATCTCTCACCTAACACTTCTATGTAAAATTCTTGGACTATTTGAATTCCAAAGTGGAGCACATTTTTATTTATTCATCCTTTGCAGAAATTTCCATCTAGGGGATTCCAATGTTAACCACTAGTTATAAGAATAAAACCCACACTTTCAGACTATAGATGTATATTTTACCAATCAGTTTTGGTGGACACTCCCACCATCTTCAGTAGGAAGAAGCAAGAGAGGAGGCTTCTTACCAGTCAAGACAGTGGTAGTGTCCTCTGTAACTGTTAGATAAAATATGCATCATTCATCTGCAAGTGTGGTTTTTATTTTCATCAAAAAGATCACATCAGTGTGATTATTGCACTCTACCATGGTTCATCGCCATCTCTGGCTTTGATCCTCTTTCACTGATCAGCCTGGTAAACAAACCTAGAACTTTGCTCTCCTCAGTGATCTAGAGGCGTCTTTTATTTAGAACACTGATCAGCTCTAAATCACTGGCCCGGATCTGAATCTGATCTGGATACGCTCTGGGTAAATAGAACACAGAGCAACAGATCAAAATAAAGCAGGCACACACACACACACACACACCAGTACTCTTCCTAGTCTATATTAATGATATGCCAGATAGAATACACAGCTACGTGAGCCTGTTTGCGGATGATGCTAAACTGCTAAGACAGATAAGAAACAGTGAAGACTGCAAGGAGCTGCAAGAGGACCTAGACAAGATTTGGAAATGGAGTCAGAAATGGGAGATGAAATTCAACGTGAGGAAATGTCATGTTATGAAAATGGGCCAAAAGAAAGACCAAAATGGACATATAAAATGGGAAATGGGGAAATATTAAAGAAAGTAAATGAAGAGAGAGACTTGGGAGTAATAATGCAAGATTATATGCAACCAGGAAGTCATATAAATCGGATCTTTGGTGATACATATAACATGGTGAGAAATATAGGTATAGCATTCCACTACATGGACAAAGAAATGATGACAAAATTAATAACTACTATGATCAGACCTAAACTAGAATACGCAGAAACAGTGTGGTCTCCACATATGAAGAAACATATAGTAAAACTAGAAAGAATACAGAGGATGGCAACAAAAATGGTTGCAGAACTGGAGGGACTGACATATGAAGAGAGACTAAAGGAAATGGACTTGCCAACACTGGAACAAAGAAGAGAAAGAGGAGACCTAATACAAATATATAGGCTATTGAGTAAAATGGAAGAAGTAAATAACGAGAAATTGCTACTAAGAGAGGAACCTTCCAGCAGGAATACTAGAGGACATAGTAAAAAGTTGAGGAAGGGAAGATGCTCAAGAGACAAAGAAATATAGCTTCCCACAAAGAAATATAGAGGTTTGGAACAGATTAAGTGAAGAAATAGTATTGGCGAAGTGTGTGCAAAGTTTCAAGGAAAAGTTGGATAATTATAGATACGGAGACGGGACCACACGAGCGTAAGCCCAGGCCCTGTAAAACTAAAACTAGGTAAATACATACACACACACACACTCACACACACACCACTCTGGTAGCTCAATCGGTTAGAGCTCCACACTGCAAGGCTTCACGGCCAAACAGGCGGCGGTTCGAGCCCCACTCAGGCCAGATTCTTTCCGTTGACTATGAGTGGTTACTTAATAATGGTTGGCTTTAACAGGTCTGTGATGTGTTGGCAAAAGTGGGTGAGCCAAGCATGAGAGGTCAGATTCAGAACAAGGCCAGTGGTACTCCAATGTAGCCTCCATACATGAAAAAATCATTACATCAAATACCTCATTAACTCCTTTAGAGTGAGTTATTTACTTCTCATGTCATTAAATATCATTATTTCACTTAGAAAATAATGGTGATAGGAGAGTTTCAGATAAATAAAATATGGGCAAAGTCCTGGGGTAACAATACCAATAACCTCTTTATACATGTATCTCAGTGTATGTATGTACATGTAGCTCATCATCCATCATGCACCATTTAGACATTATTGGTGAGATTACACTGTACTTGATTGCTGTGTCATTATTTAATATTTTTATCATAGAATGATTATCAAAGGTTTCTTTGTCAACAGGCCAGCTTGATCGTTGCAGTTGTAAGTGGTGTGTATAGCCAGGTTGCAGACCGCAATCCCCCGATACGTTCATTCACACGCACATTGGTCATCATCCCTGAGGGCAGTGGCTACTGCATCACCAATGAACAGCTCTACCTCACCAATGCTACTGTTGACCAAATTAAGGTTTGAATCATTTAAATTTCTATCAGGCTCCCCTGTGGTGCAGTGGTTAGCATTCCTGACTACAAATCTGTGGGCCTGGGTTTGAATCCCAGCCATGGCAGTCAGATGTTCATCCTTTCTTTTGGGATGGTCATTAAATGGGTACCTGGAGGAACCTGGGAAAGGTAAACTGTGGTAACCCAGATGTTACACTGGCCCTGTGTCAGGTTAAGAGTTCTCTTCCACCACAGGCTCACAGAGCCAACAGAACAGTGATGAGCACTGCCACCATGCACAGCTATAGAGTATTCTTCCAACTGTACTTTTTCTATTTTTGCATCTTAATTAATTTATCTTTTTGTACAGACAAACCTCGCATTATAAACAGATTACATTATTGAGAAACCGTTCACTAGCCAAAAATTCATTATGTGAAGTAATTATAGCATGGATTCAGTGAAGTATGGTTCCAGGACCTCAATTTTCCCTCATGTAACCTTTTTTTTTTCTTTCTTTTTATGCTAAATCTTCTTTGTGTATTTTAAGACTCCTTAACCACTTCACTCCGGGACGTGCGCACTGTGCTCAGTGGCTCAGTACATGGTGCAGTTTGCCTATTGCTGCTGCTCTTCTCAGTCACACGGTTGCTGACAATTAATTTGTGTGTCTTTTTAGCATAATTTTGTCTGCTTTATTATCGTTGCCCTTTTGCTATATGACACTCTCATGATGACATTATGTTTGTTACAGTAAAAAGATACATATGTATGAATAATCAAGCCGCATGATGAATTAAGTCCTCGTCTGGATATAAAATCCACCACCCCCGGAGGCTTGCATAGCTTTTCAACCAACTCATCATCATAGAATAGCTTGAAAGCATCAGTGAAAGACATTAGACATGAGTCCCCAAGTGCAGGATTTACTCCACAAAACTGAGACACAGACTTTGGAAGTGAACCAGACGCTTGTCAGAAAACATGTCTCCAATAAACTCCTAGCCTTCCTCAACTTCCCTCATCTCTACCCCAGGAGCCTCAAGCTCATCATCCATCATGGAGTCATGATCATCACCACTATCCTCCATGTCTACCATATACAGTCAAACCTCTTTTTATGAGTTTAATTCGTTCCAGAATTTTGCTCGCACACCAAAACTCTTATAAACCAAAATGAATTTCCCCATTTAAATTAATGTAAATCCCATTAATGCGTCCCATATCTCAATAAAAAAAAATGTATATAAAAATCATTTTACATTTTTTTTACAGAATAAAAATAATTTTAGTAACAAATAGTAATGATAAATAATATGTAACATAAATCAATGTGTTAAGGTTGTTACGGAGACTCCCGCAACCGGTAATTGCACTCAAGGTGTAGGCTTCACTCCGGGGTTTAGCAGCCACAGTTTCCCTATTCTCGAGGCACTGGAACTACATTCAACCACCGTGAAGCTGGTGTCACTCACGTTCAGGAGGGCATGCAAGCTGCTGAGGCTCGCCCCCCTGTTCCTGTTGCGAGCATAGTATCCACCGTTTCTGTTTTCTTCTTAGCAGCACCATCCCTTTTAACCAAAACCTTGTCTTTATTCCGTAGAAGCTGAGAAAAAATATTCCACACCCGCCTTGATCCCTCACACTTCCTATGTATAGTATTCATTATGTATTGACCATGGCCTCACTTTTAATGTAGAAGGATGTACAGCCTTCTATGTAGAGTGTCTCAGATGTGATCAAAACTCACTACGAGAAAACAGAAGGAAGTATTGGGGCAGGAAGGAGAAAAACTTACCCATGCCTCTCTCCTTATTTTCATGTGATAATTTCTTGCTTTTTTTATATTTGTCCCTATTGTTCTTATTTGATCTTTTCTTTAACCCCCATGGCGTCGGAACATTTCCCACCCGTGACCCCCCCCAGCGTCGGCACTTTTCAAATTTTTTTTTTCTCCCATTATGTCAGAAATGCTGAAAAAACATAGGTTTAAGTCATGAAAAGTGTCAAAAATGACATCTGAGTCACGGTGTGTGTCGTAAATTGTCGCGTCGTATATGTACGACGCCGACGCTGGGAAGGTGACTCAGCCTGTGTCGTACATGACGACGCCGACGCTGTGAGGGTTAAATTCCTCCATGCCTTATTTCTATTTCTTCTTGCTGTCTCACACCTCCATCCAAACCATGTTTTCCCTCCTTTAGTTTTTACTGTGTAGAATGGAACATATATCTCTCTTCCTCTGTTGTAAATATTCATAAAAAAGTCATATTTCTTTTGAATATTAGTACTCTTTATATCAGTCCAGTCTATCCCACCAAAGAAAGTCTTGAGTCCAACATAATCTGCCTTAGCATAGTTTTCCTTTTTTCCTCATAAGCCTCTTCTCGATATTCACATCCTTCCAAAGTTTTCATCTCTAATAGCTCATGGTCACTTTCCCATAGCTGGGCACAATAACAGAAAACCTTATAACCGATAACTGATAATGGAAAGCCTTATCAGTAATAACCGATATTTGTTAACTGGAGACACAAATATAGGCAATAACCGATAACCGATACCGATATAAATCCACAATTACGATACTAGCTAGCGATAAGTCCGATAGGCGAAAACGATACTATATTGATATTTCAAATAAAAACATAGATGAATTGAAATTTTCGTTATATCTGTATTTTAGAAAACTTACGAGACCTGAAAACCACACGTTGACACGTACCTATGGACGGTAATACTAGAAACGGTTATTTGGCATCCCCATCGTCAAAGCTGGCTCTTTTGTTTACAAACACTGGTCTCTCATGAACTGTGCATGCTCAGACCAGCAAGCATAGACCTGCGTACAGTCTCACAAAGCTTTTTAACCGTAATTAAGAGTTACTGGAAGGCTGAAACAGACACAGTACCACTACCACCATCCCCGCTGGTTCTAGACCGACACTCTGCACGAGTTGTATTTATATCTACAGAGTGTTGTTCTAGAAACAGCGAGGATGGTGGTACTGTATGTCTGATTCAGCCTTCCAGCAACTCAATGTGCTAAAAAGCTTTGTGAGACTGTACAGGGCTACACTTACTGGTCTGAACATGCGCAGTTCACGAGAGACCAGTGTTTGTAAACAAAAACGCCAGTTGTTGAAGATGAGACACCAAATAACACAACACCGGGTGCCATCAATACCATGGCATGCTCACAAACGAATATGGAATATCAAATTTGAGGCAGTGAATAATCATTTTTTGGGCAAAGTTAAATGATTTCTCTTTGATATATTGATTTTTGAGTCTAACATAAAAAATAACCTAGTATATTAATGTTGATGATCTAAGTATGAAATCTCTTCACTGAAGATATTTCATACCCCGAAGTTTTTTCATACAATACCGGATGCCTGGGCCATGCATGCGCAGTAGGGAGGAGACAACGTTTTTTTTTTTTCTGAGAGGCAGAAAAAAAGTAGCGATTATCGCTAGTTTGGTTACAAAAGTAACGAAGATACCGATATATATTTAAATAAGTAGCGGATGGCCGATAACCCAACTTTGTTATCAGCTTTAAAGTATCGCGATAATGCCCAGCTATGCTCTTTCCTAAGAGACGCTCATGACTCCTTCATCCAACTCTACGTTTTTTTTGTGAAAAATTAGGTCAAGTCTTGATGGTTCGTCATCCCCTTTACACCTTGTTTCTCCTTGCACCCACTGCGTCATCAGGTTATCTGTTACCAGCTTCATTAGTTTACTTCCCCAAGTATTTTCACTTCCCTTTATTACAAAACCTTCCCATTTCACTTCTTTGCAATTGAAGTCTGTTAATATTACCTTTTTATTATTTTTTATTTCATCTGTCAGCGCCCGTATTGTATCTTCCAGCATAGTGTTATATCTTACTTCATTCCAACTTTTGGTTTTCGGGGGGACGCAGGGTGTTATTATGTTATTCTTCTCTCCACCTTTTACCAGTACCTGAACAGCCATCACCTCCATACTGTCCTTTCCATTTCTCACTTCAGTCACTTTCAAATTTTGTTTCATCATTATCATCACTCCTCCTCCCTTTCCTTCTTTCATATCTTTTCTCCAAATGTTGTACTTTCCCTTTCCCTCCAGCACACGTTCTAGTTCTTTTACAAGCTTTGTTTCAACTATACATATAATATCTGAATCACTCTCCTTTAAATAATCAGTTAGTTCAATTTTCTTTGATATAAAGACCATCTATGTTTGTGTACGCGATCTTTAAATCTTTCGTCCCTTCTCCCTTTTTTTCCCTCTTTCTGTCAACACCCTTACTCCCTCTTTTTGCCTCCTATCCACCACTTCATCAGTTTTTCGTTCTTCATTCTCCAAATAAATTTCTTCTGATCTTTCATCATTTCTCTTTTTTTGCTTCATTTATCATTTCCTTAGCTTTCATCCTCTGACATATTTCTCCTCACATATATTTGCTTATATTCTTCAGAGTTGTTTAGTTTCCATGACCTATTTAGTATGGTTTCTGTTGCCATTTGGGACCTTAGCTTTATCTTTAACCCCTTCACCCCGGCGACGCAGACGTCGGCGTTCGACGGGCGTCACCGTATGGAAAGGGTTAGCCCTCTTCTAAACCTCTTCCATTTCCTCTTAATCCTCTTCTAAACCTCTAAAGAGGAAATGGAAGAGGATTAAGAGGAATTTAGAGGAGGATTGAGAGGTTTTGAAGAGGATTTATCCTCTTCCATTTCCTATTGACCCTTTCCAAACTGTGATGCAGTCATCTGCGTCACGGATGGAAAGGGTAAATGGTCTGTTTTTTCCTTCCTCGTGTCTTCCCACTAGTTATTTCATCTACTTCTTCCTCTTTCTTTTTTCCTCCTCTTCATTATTCATATTTCTCAATGTACTTTTCACGATATTCCTCTCGTAACTCTCTGAGCCTTCATTTTTTTTTTTTTTTCCCCCCTTCCTTGACACCAAACACTATAACACACTTTTTCTTTTCTGCCGTGACCCTCACCATTGCTTCTCTATTTTTTAGTATATTCACAACTTCTTTTTTTATGTTTTGCCTCTGTTCCTGTTGCTGCAACTCCAGCAATACAAGCATGTGACATGCTACCCAGAAGCCGGCCCTGCTCGTCGTTTGTTTCTGTAGGAGACAGTCCTATGTGGAGGAGGCCAATGGGATGAACACAGAGTTCATAGCTTGAGCAAGTCGATAGATCCTGCCAGGAAGTACTCAGGATGGGAAGGGGGCCTGCATGAAGATTTGCCTGTAGGGACCCCTGGACTTTGCATCTTAGGGTGGGTGAGGCGATGTGCCCCCCGTTGTATGCCCTCAATGAATGACTGAGTGATCACGAAAATGCTTCACCCAGTTTCTCACAGATCACTCACTAGCACCAGTTACTCAAACGATTTATCTTGTAGGTGCCCCAACTTATGCTAACCGATTATATGTGAGATAACATCAAGACAAAGTCTTACTCTTGCCCATAAAAAAAAAAAATTGCCCATAAAAAAAAAAAAAAAAAAAACGAGGCATGTGAAGGAGAATGTTCAGTCAAGGTAGGGATAATAATTGAATTTTACTGCCCACTACAATGCTCAGGAGGTAACTGGGTTGGAGAGACTCACCCTATTCCAACAGTTAATGACTCATTTTGGCACCTGCATCTAACAGAAGGATGGCAGTGGCATAGCATGGCACTGACATATTCTGTAATCATGTCTGAGGGGGAGGGGGGTACACTATGCCATTGTAGTATGTCAACCCCCTTAACCGGCAAACTTCAATGACAAGGACTGTTGGGTAGTCAAGTTGAGAAGTGTGGTATATATATAAATATGGCTTAAGGTGATTTGAGTGTATTCGGACAGTCATATTGAATTCATTGAGAGACAGGAGTTAAGTTATGAGCAGGGTCTTCTGCTTATGTGATAATGAGAGGAAAAGGATTTAAGGAAAGTCTACAAGGTATCAAAATAATAAGAATGAAAGTGGAATGGAGGCAGAGGCCTTGAAGAGTGTGACTTGCATGATGTCTCTTCTTCTGTCTTCTGACTGAGTAGAAATTTTTAAAGGTTTAACCTGTCCCCATTATTTATTGAAGGTGGTAAAAATGCATTCTTGTTTGTATTCTCCAGAAAGCTTTCAAAGAGCCAGCTGTGAAGGAACCTCAGTCTGGAGTCAAACTGGATGAAGCAGCACAACAGAAAGAGGCAATGATTTCCAGGTTTTCTGAAGCTTCTGGAATGTTGCCGTGCTACTCCCTACAGTAAGTTTTGTTATTTATACATTTTTTTTGTTTGTACTGTTAATTGCTCTTTTGTGTATCTAAAATGTTCTCTATAACTTTTTGTGTATCTAAAATGTTCTCTATAACTTGTAATCTTCTAACTTTGATGAATAACATTGTTGCAATGTCTTTGCAGATGCTTGGAGGAAAATGGTTGGGATTTTGACAAGGCTGCAACAGTATTTACACAACTCAAGGCAGAAAACAAGATCCCACCTGAATATTTTCCACAAAATCCTTCTTAAATGTTCTAGGTTAGATTTTGAATACAGGTATATGTACAAATGTCCCTTTTTTCTGCATATGAGGTGGCATTTATTATACAACTTTCAAATATACTTTTAAGTGTTATGGGGTAATGGCCGGTATATATATATATATATATATATATATATATATATATATATATATATATATATATATATATATATATATATATATATATATATATATATATATATATATATATATATTGTGTGTGTGTGTCTGTACATACTTATTTATATGTGTACACCAAAAAATTATGCCATGAGTTACAAAGAAGCATCAGTCTCGTGCAGACACATTTTCTGAATATTCTAGAACTTTTTCTTGGAGAGTGTACACCAAGGATTTTCATAATATTTAAGTTTAGATATATGGCTTGGTGTATTACCATGTTGGTAAAACATTTATATGCTTAGGTTTTATTGTTTTATTTATTTCTGTTTGTACTTCAGTCTCTGCAACAAACTGCAATATACAGTAAAGGTCCAATATTCCGAATGGCAGCAAACTGAAAGTCATTCGGATCATGAAATTGTTTGTATTATTGGGAGAGACCCCAGAAAACAAAACAAAATTATATTTACACAATCAGAAAAAAGACGATGTGTTTTATTACTCACCAGCAATGTGTAAAAGTGCTGAATAACAGCTTCAGGAGGTAAATCCATGTAAAGTGAGCAAATCCAGAGATAATCAAGGCACAAAAAGTAAAGCAGGATCACAAATAGACCAAGCAGTAAGGAGGTGCCGTTGGAAAGGCAAAGCCCTCTGACAATCATTGAGTCAAATCAAAGCTGCCTGAGCATTGTTTTCATTTTATCTATTCGCTTTTCACTCATTTATGATGTTTTTACTTAATTAGTGTGCCTTGCAAAATCCCTCAAGGGGAGTGGACGCTTGAGAAAAATCATGTTTTAGGGTCACACTGGCAAAACTAAGAAGCAAATACATACCACAGTGTACCCTAATTCCTTAGACATTTTCTTTCAGTTTCACTGGCATACAGCCATTAAAAATGCTTAAAAAAATTCATGCATCTAATATTGTATCAGGGGCGCCTGCTCTTTTGAGACTGACAGAAGTCTCAATAGACATTGTTTACTCCTAATTTGTTGTATTCTATTTACTTTTCTATCACATATTGTAAAACAACATATTATCATAATATTCTGCACCACCACAACCCCTCATGGCCTCCCTCACTCACAGTGAGGCTTTGGAGCATCCAAGAGGACTACAGAGACTTCAAATCCAGGAGAATAGCTGAACAATGTCACAGGACAAGAAAAAGAAGGAGAATGTCAGCGGTGAAGACTATGAGGCAGGGGAATTTTAGTGCAACAAGTGTTAATAACATAAAAACTGTGCTAGATTGGCATCTCATGACCTTCCAACACACCCCCAACAATTTATATTATGCAACTAGGGGTCTAAAATGGAAAATGCTGAAAAGTAAAGATGGCGCCACTATAAACACTTGCCTGTGCCACAATGGGCTGGGGCCAACCATCAGGCCCTAATATGAAGGCCTATCGGTGCCACAGCCCAAGACAAAAAAAAAAAAAAAAAAAAAAAGCTGACTGTTTATAATGCCATGTTGTAGGGTTCATCAGGGCTAACAAATGTTATTATACAATGTCATGTTAACAATGCATGGGTAAGCCAGGAAAACAACTTTAAGAGAACAACAAGAAGATGGACAATCTGTTGGGCGGCGTCTGTGACGCCGATAAAAACTTGGCAACAAAGAGGGAGGTGGCGCCTCCTGACACCCCACCTATGTGTGATGGTATTCTGCAAGTCCCTAATATATTTTAATATTTGGGGACTCACAGAGGGGGACCGGATGTAATTTCAATTAAACACAATAAATATAAATAAATAATGATAGCTAATAACACATTATGGCACCTCCATTTCCATATTACATGTCACAATATGCCAGAAAATATACTTCTGAACATTTAAAGCCGTTTTTCTTGAAACACAAATTATTATTATTATTGCACTTTGGGCAATAATATTGACATAACTGTTCAAGCAATCAATATTTAGAAGATATGTTAGGATAGAGGAATGGCAGGAAGAGATTGCCTATGTGCAAAACATCACATTTTTTTATATAAATTTGTTTAGTAAAAAAAATTGGTGAAAATATTTTTAAAAATAACCAATTTTTCCCCAAATAGCAAAGAAAAGATAAACAAAAAGCTAAACATTGGAACTTTAGCATTTACAATAACAAGAAAAAAGCTGCAGTTACAATGCCATGGTGCAAAAAGTAATTTCAAAATTATTTGCTAAACATTCAGTTCTTCACCAGCCAGCTACGATATGAAAGTAAACTTTTAGTCGTCCAAAGTACTTTCTACGATAAACGACGACCGTAAGCATATCAGAGAGTTGGGATGGCAACAAATTTTGAAGGCTCAAAAATCAGCCCGATTAGGAATCAAGTTTTCAAATTCCTAAGTTAAATTTCAACTTTTGTACATTCATGATATGATCAACTGGCAAAACACAGACATAACAGAAACACCATTAACAAAGAACATGAGTCAGGAAGAAATAACAGAACTTATTCAGACAGGAGGCATGCCATCATCACACTACAAAGATATCCACTGTCACACACAAGCTGTAGAAAGATCAATTAAATTAGTAACAGAAGCATCACATTAAATTAGTAACAGAAACATCACATTAAATTAGTAACAGAAGCATCACATTGATTGATTGATTGATTTAAATTAGGCGCCGCAACAGCCAGGGTCATATGGCGCTGCATTCAATGAGTTAAAAAAAATAATAAAATAAATAAAATAAATAAATAAATAAAAAACTAAAAGGAACCTAAAAAAGTAAACTAAGAGCAAAGCCAAACAAAATGAGATGAAACAAATTACACAGAAAACGGTCATAACTTATGGAGTACCTCATGTCCCGGGGAAAGGCATCTCATTCCCAGCATCAGCGAGAGACGGAATGATCCATCTTCTCCTCGACACTGCGACAGGTATCGAACTCGCAGGTCCCCCAAACTGGGGCACTCGACCAGCAAGTGCCGCACGGTCAGGGGAACCAAGCAGTCATCACAATAAGGCTGCACTCCCCGGGACATGAGGTAACCATGTGTTAGACGCATATGACCCGTTCGAAGATGGGTCAAGGCTGTCTGCGAGCGACGGTCACGGACACTTTCGTATGACCAAGGACGAGACACAGTCCTGGTAATCTCTCCCATTTTGGAAGTCACACCCCGAGCATTCCACCTCTCCTGCCAACTGGCAAGAATTGCCTTGCGGATCTCTGGAAACATATCTGTGCATGGGACAGCACTAGGAGGGGCAGCTCTAGCTGCTGCCTCCCTTGCAAGTCCATCAGCTCATTCGTTCCCGTGTACGCCAACGTGTCCTGGAACCCAACAAAACCCAACGCAATATCCCCTGTTGCTGAGCAAATACAGCCACTCGAGAGCAGATAAAACTAGGGGATTAACAGAGGGAGTAAAGGAGCCCAGCGTAGAAAGAGCGCTACAAGAATCACTAAAAATCATAAAAGAGTCCACAGGAAGCATAAAAATAATCTGTAAAGAGAGGACTATTGCAGACAGCTCTGCAGTGAATACAGAAGCAACAGAAGAAAGACTACCTCCCCGACAGAAGGAGGGGAACACAACACCAAACCCAACTCCAGCATCCAATTTAGAGCCATCAGTAAAGACAAGGATGGAGTCCGAGTGTTCAGTGAAATGCTCTAAAAATAAGGCTTGGGACGCATATGGCGGTAAATCCCTCTTACTATCTATAGTAGGAGAACACACGGATACACCGGGCAACTGCCAGTATCCAACCCTAGGTACTCGATAAGGGCAGATAGGAATGGGAGGGAAAGACCACGGTGTCATGGCAGACGCTACCCAAAACCCAAAAGGTTTAGGGAGACTAGGTCGCTCATCATATGCAGGCGAACGGGAATCCCGCAAAATTGACACACAAGGAACTGATTCTGGAAGGCGTTGGACGCGGAACCAGCAACGGAATAAAGAGGACTGGCGTCTCAAATCCAGAGGCAGGACGCCAGCATCCACGAGGAGGCTAGGTATTGGTGAAGACCGGAATGCACCAGTAGCCAAGCGGACCCCGGCGTGATGTACTGAGTCCAACAAGCGTAGGTGAGCCTCCTTGGCGGAGGAGTATACCTCACAGCCATATTCCAACTTAGAAAGGATGAGTGTTCTGTGGAGGAGGAGTAGCGTGTCTCTGTCTGCACCCCAAGAGGTATGAGCTAAAACACGAAGGAGGGACAGGGCTTTCTGACAAGCTGCCTTAACGTAACGTAAATGAGGCACCCAGGTTAGGCAGCTATCAAATAAAAGACCGAGGTAACGAGTCGTCTCTACACAGGACAGTCGCCTATTACCAAGATATAAGTCAGGGTCCGGATGAACGCCTCGAAGACGACAGAAATGCATAGCTACTGTCTTGGA
Organism: Eriocheir sinensis; assembly: GCF_024679095.1. NCBI lineage: Eukaryota > Metazoa > Arthropoda > Malacostraca > Decapoda > Varunidae > Eriocheir > Eriocheir sinensis. Next base: position 12,077,753 of record NC_066556.1, read on the forward strand.
GGACGAAAATCGAAAGCCGCGCGTATTTGCCCAATTGGCGACTCTATTAATAGTCAATTGCAGTTTTCGTTCAATCAACGACATCCTTGCCGCAGAAAACGAAATGGATAAATCGTCTACATATAAGGAGCTATGAATTCCATCAGGCAGGACACCAACGACTCCATTAATAGCCACAGCAAATAGCGTAACACTGAGAATACTTCCCTGTGGTACACCATCCTCAAGTGGACAAACCTCGGAAAGAGTACTCCCCACTCTAACCCGTAAAAGACGATGAGATAAAAACTCCTGAATAAAAACAGGGAGACGGCCACGAAGACCAAACTCAAACAGGTTAAGTAAAATTCCATGACACCAAGCGGTGTCATAGGCCTTCTCAGATCAAAAACACGGTCACCTGGTGGTGATTATTGGCAAACGCCTCACAAACTGAGGACTCCAAGGATAAAAGAGCATCCGAGGTGGAGCGCATCTTTCGGAAACCATATTGCACCGGGGTCAATAAATTCCGGCTCTCCAAGTACCACATAAGCCTGACATTCACCATCTTCTCCATCACTTTACAAATTCAGGATGTTAAAGAAATAGGACGATAGTTAGTTGCTTGGAGATGATCTTTCCCAGGCTTCAGAATGGGGAGAATTACAGCCACACTCCACAGAGATGGAAAATCACCGGTACGCCAAATGAAATTGTAAAGATCCAATAAAAATGTAAAACCACAGTCAGACATGTGGCGTAAGAAAGCATAAGGGATGTCGTCTGGACCTGGCGAGGAATCATGACACTGGGATAAAGCCGTCTTCAACTCGGAGGGAGAAAATGGGATATTATAAGATTCCCCTCCGGTGGAAGCGAAGTTAACGCCGAGTGATTCCAAATCCTGGCGATGACGAGCCCCTGGTGCAGTATGATCTTCCCTAGAGACACTGGCAAAGTGCTTGGCGAATAGGTCAGCAACAGTCTTAGGGTCCGCCACCATTTCCCCTGCATGCGATAACACTGGAGGGGGAGGGAGGGAAAACTTCCCAGAGATCTTACGAACTCTGTTAAAGACTTCTGTGAGTGTAGTTCTGGTAGTGATGGAAGAGACATAAGCCTTCCAAGAAATTCGTTGAGCCTCCTTGAAAGTGCGTTGTGCTCGAGCACGCACTCGCCGAAAAGCATCCAAACACTGGGGGTCCCCACGGTGACGACGAAGTTGAGAGAATGCAGCACGCTTCTCTTGCACAGCAGTAGTGCAAGCAGTGTTCCACCAGGGAACAGGACGTTTAGGGAACTGGCCAGACGTCCTGGGGACGGATTGAAGGGCTGCAGAATGTAAGGCATCAGTGAAATAGGATGCAGCCTCGTTAGAAGTTCCAAAGTCAGCCAATGGACGAAGAGAGGAGCTAAGTTCCGTAAATCGCTGCCAGTCTGCTTTATCTAGACGCCAGCAAGAAAAGCGTGACTGTGGTACAGAATCAATGCGTTCCAATAAAATTGGAAAGTGGTCACTGCCATACAAGTCCGGTAAGACCCGCCAACGAAAATCAGGAAGAGAATTAGAAGTGCAAAGTGAAAGATCTATAGAGGTAAAAGTACCAGTCTGGCTATGAAAATGTGTCACCTCCCCAGAGTTTAAAATTTCTAATCCCTGATCCTCAATAAAAGAAGCAACTAAAAGTCCGCGTGGGTTGGTAGCACCATCATCCCACAACGGATGGCGACCGTTAAAATCCCCTAATAAAAGTAAAGGCGAGGAAAGTTCCTGCACCAGGTCGTCAAGATCGTGTCTGTCAACGGGAACACCAGGAGGGAGATAAAGGCTACATAATGTATAAAATTTGCCCAAATAAACCTTAACAGCAACAGACTGCAACGTTGAGTGAAGCTGTAATGGGACATAAGGGATATCACAGCGAGCGAATATGGCGGTGCCACCATGGTGGCCCTGTCCAGGATTAGGGGTACTGTAAACGGCACGATACCCAGGAGGACTAGAGTGAGTGTAGTCTCCGAGCATTGTCTCCTGTAAACAAAGACAAGCAGGAGAAAACCGAGATATCAATGCTCGGAGTTCCTCCCACGAGGCTCGTAGGCCTCTACAATTCCACTGTAGGAGTAGGAAGATGTCTATTTTCGAGTGCGCTCCAGGCGAGCCCCTGAAAGAGACTGCCTTTTACCCACCTGATTCGGTACGGTAATACGACGAGAAGAGGAGACTGGGACCCGAGAGAAGCCGGGTCGAGGGACCTCGAGCTTTCTCCCAACAAAGGAACCTGCGCCCCCTCCGGACGCCGCACTACTAGAGCCAGACTGCACACCACTCCCCGAAGCTACATGCTCGCGGGGAGGATTCTCAACACTATATCCAAGGGATTCCTCAGCTTCCATATCCTGATCAGGAAAACCACTAGAAACAACAGGAACTGGAACAGAGGGGGTCTCAGCAGGCTCAATATGAGCCTCCGCATCTTCCTCCATAGGCCTATCCCGAGAGACCCCAGAATCATGTATACCTACAGTAATCTTAGTTGGCGGAACAAATTCAACTGAACCTGTAGAACCGCGATGTCGCTTCTTCATGCCTCTGGCGGACTTCGGCGAAGCAATGTGAGGTGCATGTACATCATCATGCATCACCTGGGACGAGGCCGGAGAAGCTCCATCAGAACCTGGAGGTGACTTGACAGAATCACAGGACAAAAGGGAAAATCTATTATGGGACATAATAGCAGTAGCTTCAAAGGGCCGGGAGGAAACCGTAGAGGACACCTGAGCAGCGGGCTGGGCAGAAGAGCGAATGCCTAGCGATGATGTGTACGTCTTTGCTCCAGTACCGGCCTTCTGGCGGTAGAGCAGTTCACGGCGCGCACTACCAAGGCTGATAAACTGACTATTTGCAAGTTGCAAAATATCCTGTTCCAGGCGATATCGTGGGCACTGTCTGGAAGACAACTGGTGAGCATCCTGGTAATATAAGCAATAAGCAGCTGACTCACATTCCGCCGTGGAGTGTGAGCCTAATGCAGAACAATTACCACACCGAGAAGGCTCAGTGCAGTATTTCTTACCATGACCATACCCGTAACATGAAAAACACTGTAGAGGGCGGTCAACAAAAGGCTTTACCCGAAGATGGAGAGGGCCAATACTGACACGGTCAGGGAGGGTAGAACCGAAAAAGATGAGAAGTATCATGTTAGCTGAACCCTTCATCTTGGACACCTTATGAACAGAACTAGGGCACATCCCAAGTATTTCCTCCTCAGAGAACTCATAGAGGTCATGATTATATATACTGCCTTTACTATAATTGAAGGTATGATGTGCTTTGACCGTTTTAAACATGTTGTCAGCAGGGCATGGTAGATGTTGCAGCATTTTAGCTTGAGTAATATCTTTAGCCCTGACTAACACTCCCTTCCCATACTTTTTCAGATTCCCCTCAGGGATCGTGCCAATTTCTTTGGCGAGGTACCTAGCAGCATGAATGAAGTTGCCACGCCCATTCCTATAGTATGCAACAAACCAACGAGGGGGAGGGACCTGGCTGTCCCTGGGAGTTGGCTCTAACAAAGAGTCTTCGAAGAGGTTCGGGACATAGTCCATGTCACTGTCAGATATATTGGAAGAGCGGAGAAGTTTCGCTTGAAATCCAGCACCTGCGATAGGCAGAGTCGCAACAGCATCACACGCCGACTGGGCTTCAGCGCTGGAAGCGAAGGCCACATAGCGTCTGTTTGACTTGAAGTCTCCATTATAAATGAGACGGATATGAAGGACTGTGCCAAATGGCTTGAGTAAGGAGTGCAAGGCACGGTAGGAAAACGATGGATCGATATTCACCATCTGAAGTGCGTACAGCTTGGAAGAGGGATGCACATCAGAGTTACCCCCAGAATGGGAGGCAGCCTTGTCAGACACACGTGGACTTTTGTGTCGCACGGACTTGTTTTGGTCAGCCCCTCTAGGAGGTAGGGACTTTCCAGCGGCACCATCTGGAATGGTGAAAGGCTCCAAGGTGGCGACGAGAGAGGGCCGTGTAGGGGTAATCGGGGACAGGCGGACGTCAGGGAGAAAGGCAGGCTGAGGCAAGGGAAACTTACCCATATACAGGGGAGGTGTTTCACTCCCCCACACCCCCACCCACCACGGAGCCCAACAAGGGGAGGCTGAATGTTGGGGCCAAACCGCACCCAACAGCCCCAGGGGTAATGGGGAAGTATACGCATCCACTGCCAGGTGTTTAACGGCGGCCGCGGGACCGTTGCGACCGCCCACCCGGCAATGACCACCTGATCCTAGCCATCGCATGACCAGCCGATTGATTCAGTGAGGCCACACTGAACCACCCATCTTACCCCAACCCTCCCACCAAAGGAGTGTGTTGCCCACCGAGGGGAACTACACCCTGCCCTGCGGTGGACTCAACCCCCAGATGAGAGGGCACGGGGAGTATACGGGACGCCATGCAAGGCAAACACGTGGGGAGACAGTAGCCCTGCACTGGGTGGTAAAAGGGCAGGGCGGGCGAAGGCAACATCACCAGTAGGCCTCCTCTACCGGTGATGAGGGGGGAGCACTTGGTCCACGAGGCCAACGGACATCGAGCCCTATCGAGGTGGGCAAGCCACCACGGTAGGTGGTGCCGCCGACCTCGCTTCAAGCCCCGTCACCACGACAAGGTGACTCCCCTCCGACGGGGAAGCATCACATTAAATAAGCAACAGAAGCATCACAACATGTTTGCAGAGAAGCAGAAAGAGAAGGATTCATTAAGAATACAATGGAATCAAGGAAGAACATCCCAAAGGTTGACACCAATAATCATTATAAGATATAAGTAAATCCAGTAATTGTAGGGTGGATGGGCTGGAGAATGGGTGGAACTTGATACACAGCCACCTCCTTGTGGTGAGTTCTGAGCTATTTTTTTAGTTACAATATGTAAATAAAAATAGGCGAAGAGCTGTTTTAATATTCATTCTAGATATACCTTAACAAGCTAAAAAAAAGGCTGTAAGACCCCCCCACCCCCCTCCCCACCATTTGACATCACTTGCATAAATATAATTATTCAGTATTTAAAAGTGACGTGGCGGGAACAGAATATATTAACCAATTTCGCTGAAATTTTACACTGATGAAGTATAAGTGATAGAAAACAACTTAGGAACTAGCCATGAGAGTTTTTATGCATTTGATTTTTGGAAATTTTATAACCTTAGTCTTGATTTTTTTTTTCAAGCACATTGTGGGGACAAAAGATATATCTGTACAGCTTCCAGATTTAGTATGTTAATAATATGCAACTAGAAGACAATATTGCACAGCAGCCACAAACATTTCATAATAAATTGTAAAAATGGGGTATTATGTGATGTTTACCAATTTCAGACCCTTATTTTTCAAACTTTGATGAGCTGGCGGGGACAGAAGATATTTTCCTATAGAAAAATGCTTTTACCACAATTTTTTTTCTCATCAGTTGGCACCATTTCCGCACTAGCCACAAAAGCATTTAAAAAAAAGTTCAATGCTCCACCCTAATATACAATATTATGTATATCCTTCATGCCATGGTCTTAATTCAACTATTTTTGTCATATACTTAATCGCTTCAGCCTGCTGAAACTGGAATGAAGAATATTGCATTATGTTCACTTTTTTCTGTTTATCTACTAACATTATATACTACTTCAATTGATGCATAATTCTTTTGTAATTTACTGGGGAATGGTTTTAGTTTCATTCATCTACTGTGTGTCCTGATGCCTGGGGGGGGGGGGGACCATAAATTCCCCCAGGTGTCGTGCCGTTCATGGGCACTCTTTTAATTAATTATGTAGGTTCATTATACCTCACAGTAGAATTAATTGATCATTTAAGCCACAGAGTAAAATTAGTAGTTTATTCACCCAGTCTTACAAGGCACCATTATCGCACAGAGGATCATCACCTGCCCAAGTAATATAGGTAACATAACTTTAAGAATGTTACTTGAGGTAATTATTGTTTAGAGATTCTGATGGTGAGCTAAGGGTCATAGGACAGGGTCCACTGATTAGAGGTTAGCTTACGTATTGTTAAGCCGGACGTGTTACTTGGGTTCCGTGTCGCCGTCAAGAGACTCCGTGGGAGGGAGATATGTAAACACTTTGCACAGCTTCTGTAGTTTAATATTTTTCCTTAGTAGTACACTTCACTGACTCTTCACTTACCACTAGCTTACTATGACTGGGACTGCCCTCTCTTGCCCTCTTCTCCTATATATATCCAGAACAGTACAGTCTAGAATGTTACAGTATATTTTAGATCATACAAGAACATTTAGCAAAAATATGTGCGAGTTGGCAACACTTCCCGCCTGGCGCCTGGCCGCGCCCCGCGGGGCGCGGACGGCTCGCCTTGCTCCCCGACCCTTGCTCGTTTCTCCGGGAGCCTTCTAGAGGCCTATGGTCGCCGGGGGAAGCTTCCAGCACAACACTATCCCCCCCTCTTAATTGTGATCGTCCCGATCACACACTTAACTATATACAAACGTAAGGGAATTAATCAAAAACATAATAATCGTCGTATCGCTGTGGACGCCTGCGTTGTCTCTGTCTTCTGCTCGGTGTCTCCTGCGCGTCTGTCTCCTGGTGCGCCTCGTCGTCGTCCGCTTCTTGGGGTGTCCCTGGAACATCTGCCGAAGCCGGGAGGTTATCTCCCTCAGCTGAAAGGTCCAGAAGGCCTATGTCGTCGTCGACCTCCTCTCGGTCCTGGACGTCCCTTGCGTTTTCGTCGGCTGCTGGGTGTCTGTAGTTGTTCCAGGTGTAGTTTCCCGGACTGTGGTACCTTCACAGGCGGTTGACGTGGACAACTTTCGGCTTGGTCCTTTCCGTTCTCCGGATTCGGTAAGTCACGTCGGAGAGGCGTTCTAGCACAGTATAAGGGCCTTCCCAGGGGCTCTGTAACTTCGGAGACTGTCCTTTCTTCCTCTGCGGGTTGTAAAGCCAGACTTGGTCTCCTTCCTTGAAGTCAACATGGCTTGCCCTCATATTGTAACCGCGCTTCATGGCCTCCCCGGAGAACTTCAAGGCACCACGGACTTGATGGTGCACCTCTTCCAGCCGTTCCTCTAGTTGACGGGCAAAACTGGAGGCGTCCCTTGGAAGGCTTTCCCCAGGAGGCCTTCCTGTCAGTAGGTCCACCGGCAATCGCAGCTCACGTCCAAACATCAGCTTTGCCGGTGAATACCCCGTAGTCTCGTGGGCGGCAGACCTGTAGGCCATGAGGAGCGCAGGCAGCTTCTGATCCCATGAAGACTGATCATTGTTGCACTGCTTGGCCAACTCCTGGCCCAACGTCCAATTAAACCTCTCCACCATTCCATCTGACTGTGGGTGCAGAGGAGTGGTCCGGGTCTTCTTGATACCCAGAAGCTTGCAGCACTCAGCAAGGACTGTTGACTCAAAATTCCTTCCCTGGTCGGAATGGAGCTCGTTAGGCACACCGAAGCGACAGAAGAACTCCTCCACCAAGACCTTAGCGATGGTAGTGGCTTCCTGGTCAGGGATGGCGTAGGCTTCCGGCCACTTGGTGAAGTAATCCATTGTGACGCAGATGTACCTATTTCCGTTCGTCGTCAGAGGCAGGGGTCCTGCTATATCCACTGCCACCCGTTCCATGGGGGCTCCAACCTGGTATAGTTGCAATGGGGCACGGTGGCGCTTCTTGGGGCCCTTCTATGCACAGCACACCTCACACGCGTGACACCATTCTTCCACGTCCTTCCTCATGCCAACCCAGTAGAACCTTTGGCGCAGGCGACTCAGTGTCTTCTTTACCCCAAGGTGTCCGCTGGTGATGCTATCGTGCATTTCTTTCAAGACGCCTTCCCGTGACTTCATAGGTAGCACCGTGGACCAGTAGTGGTCAAGACCATCATGAGAGACCCAGCGTCGCTGCAACACCCCGTTGTCCATCCGAAGAGTGTCCCACTGAGTCCAGTAATTCTTGGTGGTAGGGCTTTCTCTCGAGATTACTTCCCACCCAGGTCGCGTTGACGACTGACTCAGCCACTCCATAATTGGTCTCAGATCTCGGTCCTCCCGTTGCAGTTTTCCCAAGTCTTCCCATGGCACCTCCGCTGTCTGTTCCACTGTAGTGCGGCGGCACATATTCTGGACGCTTTCCCTCTGGAGGCAATGTTGACACTCAGGTAGGCAGGGGCGCCGGCTCAAGCTGTCCGCGTTACCGTGTGTTAGTCCAGATCGGTGCACAATAGTGTAGTGATGCTGCTCTAGTTTACCTATCCAGCGAGCAAGCTGGCCCTCAGGGTTTTTCAGTGACTTCAGCCACCGCAATGCAGCGTGATCCGTGCGGATGGTGAAAGTTGCACCGTACAGGTAAGCATGGAAAAAGTCAAGGCTCTTGACTACTGCCAGGAGTTCTTTCCGGGTCACGCAATAGTTTTTCTCGGCTGGAGTGAGCTTCTTGCTGAAGTAGGATACAACCCGTTCCATGTCGGCACATGCCTGGGACAGCACTCCACCAATCCCCTCATCACTGGCATCACAATCCAGTATAAAAGGCTTAGAGGGGTCTGGGTAGGTGAGTACGGGCGAGCTGATGAGGGCCTCCTTGAGCTTCTCAAAGGCAACCTGAGTTTCCGCTGTCCACTCAAACTTGCGGGGCGCAAGTTTGAGTGGACAGCGGAAACTCAGGTTGCCTTTGAGAAGCTCAAGGAGGCCCTCATCAGCTCGCCCGTACTCACCTACCCAGTCAGGAGGTGCAGTGGTGCAGCAATCGTAGCGAAGCCTGTCACAAACCTGCGGTAGTATGAGCACAACCCGAGGAAGCTCCGCAGCTCCTTCACGTTGGTGGGTATCGGCCAGTCCCTTACCGCAGCCACCTTCTCAGGATCAGTGCGTACTCCAGCCTCGCTCACGATGTGTCCCAAGTATTGGACCTCCTTTTGGAACAGACAGCATTTCTTCGGGCTGAGCTTAAGGTGTGCAGCTCTAAACCGGGCGAAAACCTCTGATAGCCTTTCCATCTCCTGCTCGAAGGTCTGGCCAAAGACAATCACGTCGTCGAGGTAGATGAGTGCCGTCTTCCAGTGAAGTCCCTCCAGCACCCTCTCCATCAGCCACTCGAACGTGGCCGGCGCGTTGCACAGGCCAAAGGGCATGACCTTAAACTGCCACAGGCCTTGACCGTAGGAGAAGGCTGTTTTCTCTTTGTCCTGCTCCGCCATTTTGACTTGGTGATACCCAGACTTCATATCCAGTGTTGAAAACCACTTGGAGCCCACCAAGGCGTCGAGCGTGTCGTCGATCCGTGGGAGTGGGTATGAATCCTTGATGGTGAGATCGTTGAGGGCTCGGTAGTCCACGCAGCACCTGAGGGAACCGTCCTTTTTTCTGACGAGCACTACAGCAGACGCCCACGGGCTGCTGGACCGCTCGATTAACCCCTGTTGCCGGAGATCATCCATTACCTCATCCATCTCCTTGCGACGGGCTGGTGCCATCCTTCGAGGGGCTTGCTTCACTGGGCGGTGGCTACCTGTGTCGATGTGGTGCTCTACCAGGTCCGTACACCCCAAGTCCAGGTCTCCTGTGGAAAACACATCTGCATTCCTTACGAGAAGCTCCCTGAGCTGTTCCACTTGGGGCTCCTCTAGAGTCTAGACACTTGGAGCTCCTGTCAAACAGGTCGCGCAGGTAGTCGGGCAGCTCCTCCTGGGGCTTCGTCAGGGTTCTCCTGCAGACACAGGTTCTCGGTTCCTGGTCGATCTCTTGGCACAACCCCACCATGGTCCCTTGTTCTATTTTCTTTGGGCTGAAGGAGACATTGGCCACGACGACAGGCACTTCCGCTGCAGCAGGGTCTACCAAAGTACTGCCTACAATCACCCCGTTTTCTACCGGACATCGACTTCCACTCTCTACCACACACAGGCTAGCCGGGTGGGCACCCGTAATTTGACAGGGTAACAGCATCTCCGACCTCGCAGGGATAATGGTGGTGCGCTTGACCGTCACTGGCAGGTCTTCCTTGTTCACAGTCGTCAGTGGCACCCTCCTTCCTCCTACAGTCAGCTGCTTAGCGCGAAAGTCCAGCTCGCACCTGTGGGAGACAAGATAATCCATACCTAGGATGCAGGGGTCGTCCATGTCGGCCACGTACACAGAGAGGGACTCTTCCTTTCCTCCGAGCTCAAACTTCACGTCCACTGGACCTCTGAGCTCTGCATAGTGTCCAGTGACTCCGCACAGTCGATGCGACGTCTTAGGAAGCCGACGATGACTCACCACGTCAGGCCGCACCAATGTGCGTTCCGAGCCTGTGTCGACGACCACAGGCCACAACACTCCGTCAACCTTGCCCTCCACTTGGCAGCTCGTCATGGTGGTTCTCCTGCACATTGACATCTTCGGGGCATGTACAGGACAGACTGGTCGTTGCCCCCGTGAACCAGTCCTCCTTAGTTTCCCGAGTGGTGGTCCCTCGCCGGGGGCACAGTTTTCCGACACTCATTCCACAGGTCCAGCACTTGGGTCCTTCTCTGGGCTTCTTCTTAACGCCACCTTCATATTCTTTCTTCCTCTTATAGCATTCGTTCTCCTTGTGCCCAACCTTCTCGCAGTACCAGCACATTCCTTGGAACCTGTCTGTGTCGCTGACAGCGCCCTTTCGTGCCCTAAAGCCAGAAGTCGAGTCGTCCCTGAAGCTTGACAAGCTAGACCTAACAAAGGACTCAAACTCCATGGCACGTGCCAGAGCTTCCTGCATTGATGTTAGCTTAGCTTGGTTCACTTGTATCTTCAGCTGAGGGCTGTCCAGGGCATCGATGAATTGATCACGCAGCAAAACCGTCAGCAGGTCAGGGGTGGCACCTGGGTATGCCTTGTGCGCCATGCTCTCAAGGTCCTGTGCGAGTTCCTGAAGAGACTCGCCGCGCCTCCTATTGCGGGTTCTGAACCTAACCCTGAAGAGCTCGTTACAGCGCCTGTGCCAGCCCGCTGTAGCTGCCCTTTGTCGCATTGTCGAGCTGAGCAAGGACCTCCAGCGCCGCTCCTTTCAGGCTAGTGGCCAGCTGCACCGCGCACTCTTGGTCATCCCATCCGTTCCGAACTGCCAACAGCTCAAACTGAGCGCGGTAAGCCTCCCAAGAGACCTTGCCATCAAACTCCTGAGGCTTCTTTCTAACAGGCGAACCCAGCAGACTCATGGGGCTGGCGGAACTTCTTGCGGGGATAAACTCAGGCGAAGCAGGGCTCAAACTACTCCGGACTTGCGTAGGAGAAGCATCTTGGGTACAACTAGCCCCTGGAGGCACTGTCTGTCCGTTTCCAGCCAAGCAGTCTTCAAGGGCCTTCACTCTGTCACTTACATCACAAACTGCCTGTTCAGTACGGTTCACCTTTCCCTGCACTTCTAATATTTCTTTGTGTGTCGTCTCTCGTACCACCTCCATCTCTTGTTGAAGATTTGTGTGTTCTTTCTCCACTTCTATCAGGCGTTGTCCCAAGTTCGTGGTCACATCAGTCATTTCTCTTCGCACTGATTCACTTCCATCTTGTACTGCTTTTAGCTGTAGCTGCAATCCTGTGAAGCGATCTTCTAGCTGTTCTTTGAGTTCTTGGAGTGTTCCTTCTTGTTGTTGCTGTGCTCTTTCTTGTTGTTCTTTGAGTTCTTGGAGTGTTCCTTCTTGTTGTTGCTGTGCTCTTTCTTGTTGTTCTTTGAGTTCTTGGAGTGTTCCTTCTTGTTGTTGCTGTGCTCTTTCTTGTTGTTCTTTGAGTTCTTGGAGTGTTCTTTCTTGTTGTTCTTTGAGTTCTTGGTGTGCTTTTTCTTGTTGTTCTTTGAGTTCCTGGAGTGCTCTTTCTTGTTGTTGCTGTGCTCTTTCTTGTTTCTCCCCCTGTAGTCTCAAGGCTTACAAAAGTTCAGTCAACATGTCGTCCCTCTGGGCAGCTTGGGAACGAGTCTCCATGGCGAAAAAATAAATGGCTACACTCCTGACACCAGTGTTATGCCGGACGTGTTACTTGGGTTCTGTGTCGCCGTCAAGAGACTCCGTGGGAGGGAGATATGTAAACACTTTGCACAGCTTCTGTAGTTTAATATTTTTCCTTAGTAGTACACTTCACTCTGACTCTTCACTTACCACTAGCTTACTATGACTGGGACTGCCCTCTCTTGCCCTCTTCTCCTATATATATCCAGAACAGTACAGTCTAGAATGTTACAGTATATTTTAAATCATACAAGAACATTTAGCAAAAATATATGCGAGTTGGCAACACTTCCCGCCTGGCGCCTGGCCGCGCCCCGCGGGGCGCGGACGGCTCGCCTTGCTCCCCGCCCCCTTGCTCGTTTCTCCGGGAGCCTTCTAGAGGCCTATGGTCGCCGGGGGAAGCTTCCAGCACAACAGTATCTTACATCACTAATTACACTTATAAATACCATGAACACAGGTTAACTTGAACACCTTAAACTAACATGCACACATGGCAATAAGCAGCACCAACATAATAATTGTTTCCACCCACACGGGGAAACAGACTCCACCATTCCACACCTTAATTAAGTCCTAACTAAAACTAGTGAGTGTTTGCGCTTATCCATTGTTACCCCTGAGAACGACACACATACCACCCTTTTGGCCTTCTCCTTCCTTCCTCTCTTCACACACCCCGCCACAGGCAATCCCCCACAACACAGCTTGAAAAGTGGGTAAATGTCCAGAGAGTTGCCCATCTCACCGCGGTACTTCTCACCCTAACCATGGGTTAGATCTCACAATTCTATGCATTTTGAACCCCATATATATGCCTCGCAAATTGATAGAATCGCTGCTAGCGATTTTTGAAAAGTTAGTGAGTTTTTTGCGGCCGCCTCGGGGCGTCACGGGGGGGGGGGGGGGACTGGGATACTTTTTTTCCCCGCCTCCAAAATACGATATTACGCCTCCATATTGTACTTAAGGGACGAAACACATGTCCCTTAACCATAATATGAAGGCGGAAAAACTTAGAAGTAAATAAAAAGTGGTAAAGGTAGTGAAAAAGCATATTATACATACGCGCGATGTTTTGATGGCGGCCATATTGGGAAGTGAGCAGTGTTGCCAACGATCCGGTTAGCGATGGTACGCTTAGTTAGCCATTAGCCCACGCATGTGAGACCAGGTCCACCACGCGTGATTATTTAAAAAAATTTTTTTTCAGAACACGCACCTTTACCAAATACTACCCTGCCCAAACCTTCACAAAAGCCTTTGGGTAAAGGTGCGTGTTCTAAAAAAAAAATAACCACGCGTGGTGGACCTAGTCTCACATGCGTGGGCTAATGGCTAACTAAGTGTACCATCGCTAACCTAGCGTACCACCGCTAACCGGTCGTTGCCAACGCTGCTCACATCGCAATGGCGTCGCCATGTAGACACAGCCCGCGTATGTATAATATGCCTTTTCACTACCTTTACCACTTTTTCATTACTTTTAAGTTTTCCGCCTTCATATTATGGTTAAGGGACATGTATTTCGTCCCTTAAGGACAATATAGAGGCGTAATATCGTATTTTAGAGGCGGGGAGTGATTTTCAATAATTACCAAAACACTAACTTTTCAAAAATCGCTAGCAGCGATTCAATCAATTTGCGAGGCATATATATGAGGTTCAAAATGCATAGAATTATGAGATCTAACCAATGGTTAGGGTGAAAAGTACCGTAGTGAGATGGGCAACTCTCTGGACATTTACCCAAAAGTGTTTACTGCTGCATGTTGGCCTTGGTCTGGGCGACGCCCAGCTTCCCATCTGTCAGGCTTGCCTTTGGCGCACCTGAAAGGGGCGATGTCGCTCGTGAGAATCCAGTCTCAGTTATAGTATTATAGCCAAAGTGAGTTGAACACCGTGAACATTTCTTTCCTCACCTGAAAGGGGCGATGTCGCTCGTGAGAATGAGCTCGCTCCCACAACCCTGTGCGAAGAAGGGGCGTTAATCTCGGCCCCAAAACGTCTTGGTGTGATGTCACGGAATGACAAACTGATCGCAGGTTAGGCCTGCTTGAGACCTGAGATTTCCGTGGTAGGCCTTCAATATCAATATAAGGTCACTGGTATTTTATTTCCATTATAAATATTTACCGATCTCCCGCAATAATTAAAAGAAGACAGATTGACCGCTTTTGGCAACGATACCCTGTTTTGACCCCTGACACCTCTGAATTTTGTGGACACGACAGATTGTAGGGGAGATATGGGAACACAACAGGCCTCTTTGTTTCAACACCCATCTCTTCCCTCTCGCTCTCTCTCTCTCTCCCTTCTCTCTCAAACTTCTCTCTTTCTCTCCCATACTTTTCATTCCTTTCTCCTTCTCCTGTGTACTTCCTTATTTCCTCTCTCTCTCTCTCTCTCTCTCTCTCTCTCTCTCTCTCTCTGTCATGAGAAACCCACATACATATATAACTGGTTGCACAAACATCCCAGGTTAACTCTATTTACATTGGGAAAAATACCATTACAATTGTAGTACATTTCGGGCCATTACACGACCTTCCCCTTCGATTTGGTATTTTTTCCCATTAGTAAATCTAGAACATAGCCATAAGAAATAATACTAAGTACAGGAGATTGGTGACACACCTACCATGGGAGTACAAGGCTAGCAACAACTGCAATACACTATAGTATTCAATATTCATATCATCTAGGGTAGGCAGGTAAGCACAAAAGACGTGGAAACTTCCACAAACAGGAGTCATTAACAACATCTGCTCCTACAGGGTGTACTCCAAATACTGCCTCCGCCCACTGCGTGAGAACAGTTTCTGTGCCTAGACTCGGCTAAAAGCGTCCCTTACGGACCTTACTACTCCCCTCCTCGACTTGAGCTGCCAGTCCCAGTATCCCTCTTGGGTAACAGGTTGGATGAGCGTCCGCAACAGTGACAAACTCGCCTCTCTCAGCGACAGGAAACGGCACCAAGGGGTCCTGTTTAGCATGCAACATCCGCCCCCAAAAAATCCAGAAAAGAAACAGAATTGTTCAACCCCCAGACATACTTCCTAATCACACAACTCATCCGTTTCCGCAGTAGGAAATGCACCCAAAGGTATATAACCGAGAGCCTGCTTGACGCCTCATGAAGAGATACTGCCAGGTCCTGCACATGGGGATCTGTCATACGTGCCTACTAGCATCCACGCCGGCACAACTTAAAACCTGAGCTCAAGTGAGATGTTCCCCCTCTGCTAAATAGCCACATTATACTGCATCCCTTCCCAACCAATTACAAATCATCCCCCAAGAATAGACACCAGCCACACCAAGCTGGAATGTGTAATACCAGCAGAAGGGTAAAGGAGAGGTGTCTAGGTGTCCCTCAATTAACAACCCCTCCCCCTCGACATATCCGGCTAACACCTTGTACAACCCAAAATCCTAAAAAAACATACATTGTAGTACCATTGTAAAAATCCTGAGCTAACACAGATACAAGTTTATGAACTATGGACACAACATTCCTCCACATATCGCCTTGGTGGTCGACGCACTCGGGGCGGGAAAGGTTCAGGTTCAGTTTCTTCAGGGATTATTATCTCTCTGGGAGCGGTGATCCACTCCTCACTACCACAATAAGGTTTCACCTTCTCTGCAGCCCTTTGCAGTATTCGTCCATCAAAAACATTCTCAAGTACATAAGCAGAACCATCCCTGATCACTTCAACCACTCTCTAAGGGCCCAACCATTTCAGATTAAGTTTCTTACAAGTACCAGGTAGGCTACCCTCCCTTTTCACCCACACCAGAGAATGCACACTGACCTTTTGGTTTCTGCACCCACGGTTAGCTACTGCCCGAAACTTCCTTGCCATTTTCTGGTGTGTCTCCCTGAGGATAGCATGAGCTTCTGGTATACCCTCCTCTGTACCTTCAATTTCTGGGAGACGAACACTCACCTGGCGTGGTGGATGACGCGAGAAGAAGGCAAAGTACGGCTGCTCACCCGTAGTGCTGTGCACTGCCATGTTCAGTACCTTCTGGCATGCTGGGAGCAACCTTGGCCACCGAAGAGGGTGTCCTTGACATAGGGTGGCCAACACAGACTTGAGCGTTCGGTGGTAGCGCTCACTGATGCTGTTTCCTTGGGGATGGTATGGGGTGGTGTGGCACAGGGTGATATGGTTAGTGCGGCAGAGGTTTTGGAAGGAGGCTGAACAGAACTCGCCACCATTATCCACCAGGACAGCCTTAGGAGCTCCAAAGTCTGCAATATAACTCGAGAAAGCTTCACATACTCCCTCTGTGGCCTTAGTCTTCAGGGGAAACAATTTAGTGTACCTACTGTAGTGATCTAATACAGTCAATGCATACCTAAAGCCTTGTGTACCTGCTACCATATCAACTACATTCATACTGACTCTTTCAAGAGGCTTATCTACTGCTGGCATTTCTTGTCACTGCTGCTGTAAGCCTGCAGAATGTTTCAGTTGTTGACAAGTGGAACAGGTTTTAACATAATTACATACATCAGTCTTCATATTACACCAGAAAAATAGAGACTCTGCAGTGGTGAGGGTTTTCTTTTGACCTAAGTGACCAGACTGGACACATGCATGATGGAGTGCACTCTGCTTTAAGGACTAAGGGACAACAAGACAAAATTGTTCACTGCCGTCCTTCCTGGTCACTGTATAGTATAAGATATTATCCCACAAAGAGAACTGGTTCAGGGTGCAATGAGGAAACCTTTTGCGTGGAATTCTACCACCCTCAAGGTACTCAATCATTTCCTTCCATTTATCTTCCTCTAACTGCAGTGCCCTCATTTCCTCCTTGCTCTTACCCAACCATATTGGTTCTTGAGGCCTCTGTATCATCCTTACTGGCCGTGAAAGGCTATCAGCAACATGATTATCCTATATTATACTATATAGTTATATTCCCTCATCTCCAGGATCCAACGGTTCATTCGGGGGGACTTGTCTTTTTCTTAAATATACTAGTGAGGGGCTGGTGGTCTGTAAAGATGGTAAACTTTGCTCCCCATAGGTAATGATGGAAGTTCCTACATGTTAGGACCACTGCTAGTGCCTCTTTATATGTAGCTGAATACCTAACCTAACCTCTGTTGGCTTCAGCTTCTTTGAGAAGTACGCTATAGCCTTGTTTGTCCCGTCAGGCTGAACTTGACTTAGTACACCACCCACATGTGTTTTACTGGCATCAGGTGTTACAACGAATGGCTGAGAGATGTCTGCTCTTACTAGGATTGGTGCTTGTGTAAGGCACTGTTTCAATTTCTCAAAAGCTTCCTGACACTTCTCTGTCCACACAAATGCTACATTATTTTTAGTAAGGTTGGTGAGAGGAGTTGCAATTTTGGCAAATCTGGGAATATGTTTCCTATAGAAGCCACACATTCCAAGGAAACGGCAGACTTCTTTTACCTTGGTTGAGGCTTTCATGTCTCTTATTGCCTCTACATTTGACGGATCAGGCTGACATCCCTCTTCAGACACAATGTGACCTAAGAATTTCACTTGCCTCTGACCAAAGGCACATTTACTAAGATTCAGTTTGACTCCACTCTGGGTGAAACACTTGAAAAGGGTGTCCAGCCTCTTAACTAGAGTGTCAAAATCAGGAGCCCATAGAATAACATCATCCGAATAGTTCCTTATCCAGCCTTGTTTAATAAGGGGAGACAATATTGTGGCCATCTGACAGGAAAATATAGCTGAACTGCAATTTAAGCCGAAAGGCAACCTTTTGAACCTGTACAAAGACACCGTCACTGAAGGTGGTAACGTCTCTGCTCTCCTCGTCCAACATCACCTGGAAGTAAGCATCTTTCAGGTCTAATGTGGCATAGTACTTGTTTCCTGATGCAGTTTCCACCAACTCTTCCAGTCCGGGGAGAGGATAAATGTCAGTGGTGAGGTGGCTGTTCACTTCTCGATAATCAAGACACATGCGTTTACTGCCATCTGGCTTGGTAACAAGGACAATAGGGCTTAGCCAAGCTGCCGTTGAAGGTTCTATAATGTCCCTAGCTTCCATATCTTGTAGGAGATCTGCTATTATCTCTTTTGCCTTTTCCAAGTAACGGTAGGCTGGTTTCCTAACAGGCGTTGGATCACTAATACCAATGTTAACTGGGGGAGATTGAATGCATCCCAACTCATTTTTGTCCAATATGAATGTTAGGTGATGCTCCTGGATCACCTCTGCCAGAAGTTGCAGTTGCTCTTTTGATAAATGATTCCAATCTTGCTTTCCTAACAGAGCTCAAAGTTTGTCACGCCTGTCCCCACTCGTACACGGCTGATCTGAATGTGGGAGTAAATTGTTGTTGATGACTGTGGTGGATTTCACGTTACTGCTGTCTGGGGTTACTTGTTCATATGTCCCCAAAAGTGTCCCAACTTTGAGTACTCTGTTACTTCTACCCTTGTTCTCTATAAAGCATATTATCTTATTCTCCTCATTAACTGTGCTAATGTAAGGGTAATTCAGATTACTAATACCATGATGAGGGTAAACCATGATGGTCTTCCCTTTTGCAGCCTTCACCTCTAATGGGTACAAGTGGGACTGATAAGGAGGAATGACAAGCCTTTCCCTCACTCTGAGCTGGTTAGGTGTTTTAACCCTTTGATTTTCCCTGGCAGCAAGGCTCTGTACTCTTTCCACCTTGCCTGGTTTCTTTGTTACTCTGGACACAGGATAGGTGGCATTTCCCCACAGCATAAGGCGGTTTGACTGATTCCAGGTGAGGCTGGCCTGTCCTAAAACGTCACAGCCCAACAAAACATCTGAATCTAAGTAGCTGTCTGGCACTACTGGTAACCACTGTTTATAAATTTTTTCTTCTCCAACCGCTATCTTGAGCCAGGCCATTCCCACAATAGGTAGAGGGGTGCCAGTCACTCCAGCTAGGTTTGGTGTTTCTTTCCTGGTATTGATCTCCCCACCTTGTCTCTCTACTACTGATTACTTTACCAGCGTGTGGCCACTGCCTGTGTCAACTAAAGCCTGCACGACTCTCCCATTTACTGCAACGGATATTATTGGGGAAGTATTTCTTATGGATCCTAGTCAGTGTGAGTTAGATTGGGGCTTCTTCCCTGGACAATTTGGGTGCCCGCGTCTATAGTACTTTCGTAGACAATCAAAACAATGACCTGGTGGTGGGCAGCATGTACATTCACGCTGGTCGTGGGAATTACTGCGGCAGTAGGAGCAATACCACTGTCTTCCCGGGGTGAGGCGCTCAAGCTTCTTTGAGAGTGAATCAAGTTGGTTATTAAGCTCCAGGAGCTCACTCTTTGACTCAGATTTCAGGTTAGTGGCTTCTGAGGCAGGTTGCTCCTTCTCAACTCTACCTATTGTAGGGACATGCTTTGCAATTATGAACTGTCTCTCGTGCTCCACTCGGTCAACAAACTTATTGAGGGGGTAACTCTCATCCAAAAAGCCTTCTACCCTTCCTTTTGCCTCTGTTGGCAATCCACTCCACAATTTCCTTTTTATGGCCTTTTCTTTGTTAGGGAGGGTGTCACTGGGGAACTTACTTTCGATAACAGCATATTTGTACATTAGAGTATTCACAAACCCTTGTGGGTTGAGAGCCCAGTCATACTGATGGCTCTCAAAATGCTGTCAGGCCCTATCATGAGTCACCTCAGCTGCAAACTGGGTTATTAGGAACCGTTTCAGATCCTCCCAAGACTGGCAACTACTTTTCCCCTGCTGATTATGAATGAGCATGGCAAGATCTGAACTAACTCTTGTTTTAGCCACCTTCATTCTATCCCCATCCTCGGTGGTACATTGTTCGACAAGGTCAAAGAAGAGACTGAGTTTCCCTGCAGCCTCTAAATCATCCAGTTCATGTAACTCCAGGATGGGTATGTCCCTGGGCTTAGTAGAAATAGTTTTGGGTGGAGGTGAGGTTCCTACTTCTGTCTTGACAAGGGTCTCATTACCTAGTTGGCTAAGAATTTCCCACTGTGCAATAATAATATCCCCCAGCTCTTTCAATTTGTTCTCAAATTCTACAATCCTCACTTCTGGCTCTTGGGGTCCTCCTGTTGCCCCTGAGGACTCAAGTTTTACCCTGTCTCCAGGCATGTTGACAATTTAATTGCACTTCTACTGACACTAACTCTCAACAAGTGAAGCCCGTCCCGAGCCTATTGTTCACACCATCAAAGTAAATCATCCCACCGCTGCCACCATTTTTGTCGTGCCGTTCATGGGCACTCTTTTAATTAATTATGTAGGTTCATTATACCTCACAGTAGAATTAATTGTTGATCATTTAAACCACAGAGTAAAATTAGTAGTTTATTCACCCAGTCTTATAAGGCACCATTATCGCACAGAGGATCATCGCCTGCCCAAGTAATATAGGTAACACAACTTTAAGAATGTTACTTGAGGTAATTATTGTTTAGATATTCTTATGGTGAGCTAAGGGTCATAGGACAGGGTCCACTGATTAGAGGTTAGCTTACGTATCTTACATCACTAATTACACTTATAACTACCATGAACACAGGTTAACTTTAACACCTTAAACTAACATGCACACATGGGAATAAGTAGCACCAACATCATAATTGTTTCCACCCACACGGGGAAACACAGACTCCACCATTCCACACCTTAATTAAGTCCTAACTAAAACTAGTGAGTGTTTGCGCTTGTCCATTGTTACCCCTGAGAACGACACACATACCACCCTTTTGGCCTCTCCTTCCTTCCTCTCTTCACACACCCTGCCACAGGCAATCCTCCACAACACAGCTTCAAAATAGGGGTGGGCAGGTACCGGTACCAGTACCGGTACTAACGGTACCAGCTAAACGGTACGGTACCGGTACCAGATTGCTCGGTACCGGTACCAGTTGCTCGGATTTATTTATTGGATTTATTGATAATTCTTCATGTCCGATTTTTTTTTTAGGTTGCTAATAAATATTGTTATTGTTATTAGACTATGATCGAGTACATCCATAATAACTATACATGCTATTTTTTTATCGAAAAAATAAATATTCACTTCATTCAGAGAGAGAGAGAGAGATCACCACTTAGTAAGTGGATATCTCGGTGATATGGGTAGTGGGTACTCGATCATAGTCTAATAACAATAACAATATATATTAGCGTTTTCTAAAGACTCGTGGGACTCACTAACTTTTAACCCAAGACTTCGTTTTCTTTTTACTTGCCACTGTTAAATTCGTATGACTCGTTAACTTTTAGAGAGAGAGAGAGAGAGAGAGAGAGAGAGAGAGAGAGAGAGAGAGAGAGATCATATTTATCCAATAAAGCATTAACGAAAAAAGTTTGAATCCCTTGGCGAGAGTTTCTGGCTATAAAGAATTGCATGATGAATTATATAAGATGATTAAATATTGGAGGGGTAGCAGGAGAGAGAGAGAGAGAGAGAGAGATATCTCAGTGATATGAGTAGTGGGTACTCGATCATAGTCTAATAACAATAACAATATTTATTAGCAACCTAAAAAGAAAAAAGATCGGACATGAAAATTATCCAGTAACTCAATAAATAAATAAAATAATGGAAACAGGAGCTGTGATGGAAACGGAAAGCAGGAGAAAATGGTGGGAACTTGGGGAGACGGTCAGCGGGGCAGTGACTCAGCGTCTACACACAGGGCTCATACCACATAGAGGCGGGCGAGCACCGAGCGTCACTAAGATCCTAACGGCAATGCGCAGTGCCGAGTGATCAGTAAGCGTCCCGGACCCCAAGTGATCATGATGCTTCGCGGTACCCGTACCGAGAGCAGTTATCGATACCAGTACCGTTACCTGGTATCGATAACTGCTATCGGTACTGGTACCGCGACATCATGATAGCGGTACCAGTACCGATAGCAGTTATCGATACCCTGGTATCGATAACTGCTATCGGTACTGGTACCGCGAAGCATCATGATCACTTGGGTTCCGGGAAGCTTAATGATCACTCGGTGCTCGCCCGCCTCCATGTGGTATGGGCCCTGTGTGTAGACGCTGAGTCACTGCCCCGCTGACCGTCTCCCCAAGTTCCCACCATTTTGTCCTGCTTTCCGTTTCCATCACAGCTCCCGTTTCCATTATTTGATTTATTTATTGGAGTTATGGATAATTCTTCATGTCCGATTCTTTTTCTTTTTTAGGTTGCTAATAAATATTTTTTATTGTTATTAGACTATGATCGAGTACATCCATAATAAATATACATGCTATTTTTTTTTCGAAAAAATAAATATTCACTTCATTCAGAGAGAGAGAGAGAGAGAGAGAGAGAGAGAGAGAGAGAGAGAGAGAGAGAGAGAGAGATTTACATAGATTTACATAGAAAATTAGACCACACAGACCCCATGGTACAGACTAGGTGATCTGTCCTTAAACCTAAGTGATTTTACATTAATCAGAAGGCTCCTAAACGTTGCATTTCTACTCTAGTTGATATTAAGTTGAAGGAAGAGAGAGTTTTCTTTACAGGAAATTTGTTTGGGAATTTCATCAGAAGTCATTTTGAAAAAAAAAAACTCCTTTGGGTACCGGTACCGGTACCGGTACTAACGGTACTTGAGTTTTCGGTACCGGTACTCAAATTAACGGTACTTGCCCATCCCTACTTCAAAAGTGTTCTGGCTCTTGCTCTTGCTGTTACAGTACAGGTGACCCGTTGGAGAGTCAGGCCTTCGTATCGGCACACCCTGTAAAAATAAAACAACACAAGCAGTATCCATTACAAATCTTCCAATTCCCTATTTCTTGCACACCACATCTTTTCCAGAAAACTCTTCATGGCTTCTATAATTCTATCATTTGCTTCATCACTCAGTCCCAGCAGCAGCAGCATCCATTCTCTCTCTGTCCTTGCAATCCTCCCATTCACATCCCAGCCCATCTCACTCAGTGCCACCCTCATCATCTCCGTCCTTTCTCTCCGGTACCTCCCACACACCAGTATCACATGCACGACAGTTTCATCCACACCCCTGTCACATATCTGACACACTTTGCTGCGAGACTCAGACCACCTGTAATTTCTTGCATTCATATACAAGAGAGTGGAAGAGGCAAATGAATGAGAGAGCAAGCCTTAAGATATATAGAAAATGGAGACAGGAGTTGGGAGGACAATTAAGAGGAGGTATACACCAACAACCAAGCCTCAGAAGTGCTATTCAGATGCAGGACAAACAACTTGCAACTAAAAGACAGAAACAGACACCGGCAAGAGGAAACCAAGTGTGACATGTGTGAAGCTGAACACGAAGACCTGCGACACTTCCTGCTCTGGTGCCCGGCCTATGCAGAGGAAAGAATAAAGTGCGTCGAGGAAGAAGAGGACGACACCATTGGAAAAAAATTATTTGAAAATGAACACACCGAACAAACAAAAACAACAGTACACAAGTTTTGGACAATAAGAGAATAAAGAATGAAAGAAAAAGGAAAACAATAGACCCAGACAGTTGTTGTGCTTTTCTTCCTACCATTGTATCTTTTAAATTTCATGGTGCTACCTACACATGTATTAATAGTTGTATAATCACACTCTGTCCTGCCTGGGGGTTGGGATGGCATGTTCCTCCCTTCTCCCTTGTTGTTTACCTGCAACAATAAACTATCAATCAATCACACATCAGGGAGTGCCGTTACAAAGGCAAAACTCCCGACCGACTACTACTACTACTACTACATTCATACACTGCGCTCGAGCTTGGATGAGATCACCACCCAGGCTACCATCATACCAGCTGACACACTGCGGGGCTTCCTTTTCCCTGTACCATTCCAAAGTAGTCTTTCGCTCCATCACATATGCTTCCATGCACCTCGATCCTCAGACCGTCACCATTCACTGCACTGTCTGTCTCTTTCTTCCACTTTCTCACATTCCATTCTAGACCCTCAATATTTCTGTCAGTCACCTTCCATTCAAAGAAACGCCTCCCTTCCTCTCTGCTCACCCACCTGACTCGCATACCACTGTCACCAACCATTCTCATGCAGTTTTTAATCCATTTGCTTTCATGCACATTCCGCAAGTAGACCTTCCGTGCCAATCTCGCGTCATCCATTCGTTCCAATCTGACTTTGTATCTAAGGGTAGCCTTCCTAAATCTTTCCCTAAAGGTACTCCACCCCATATCACCCCTCAATATGCTTCCACCGCTGCATACCTTGGTGCATTCAAAGCTAACCTACCGATCCTATTTTGCCCTACTTCCAATTTATCCATTTCCAACTCACTCCATGTAATCACCTCCATCCCATACATCACACTCGGCACTGCTACACTCTTCCACACCTCTCTAAGCACATCATACTTACATGCTCTCATTCTTGCCGCACTTCCCAGACGGCCCACCCATTGATTAACTAGGCTAATCTTCTCATTCTTTGTCCTTTCACATCCGCTCGGACTCATCCATACACCCAGGTACTTGTATGCATCTGTTTGCCCTAGCTCAGTGTCTCCTAGCCTCCAGGTCCTATTTCTCTCATCTTCTGCCCCATTCACAACCATTATCTGACTTTTCTCACTACTATATTTCACTCCAAAATCTCTCCCATACTCATTCACCACATCTAATAGTTCCTGCAGCTCCTCCGCTGACTCACTCATGACTACCACATCATCTGCATACAGAAGCACACTTACCCTGTCTTCTCCCACTTTTACTCCTGCATTCTTTCTCCTCATCCTGGCTGCCAACTCCTCAGTGTACAGATTGAAGAGAGTTGGAGACAGGATGCAGCCCTGCCTAACACCTCTTTCACTCCTCACCCACTCGATCTGTCTCTAATGCTCCTAACCTATACCTGGCTCTCGTATCCACATACATGCTCCTAATGATTCGCACTATCTTATCACTCTAACCTACTTTCTCCAGTACCTTGTACATCACCTCCCTGTTCACTCTATCATACGCTTTCTCAGTATCAAGAAACCCAAGATACAACGGACTTCCATTCTTCCTTTTCCTCTCTATCATCTCATTTACCACATACATATTGTCCTCTGCCCTCCTGTCTGTGCGAAAACCATTCTGCTCCTCACCCAGCACTCTCTCTCTTTCAATCCACTTACACAGCCTTTCATTCAACACAGCACAAAATCTTTCCCACCGTATTCGCCAGGGCTATCGGCCTATAATTCTTCAGCTCTTTCTTACTCTTATGTCCTCCCTTGTGTATCAGAGTCACTCTGCATTCGTTCCATTCCTGAGGCACTCTCTCATTCTCCCATACACAGTTGAACAGCTCAGTCATCCTGTCTATCACCACCTCACCTCCATTCTTATACAATTCATACAGGATCTCATCCAGCCCTGCTGCCTTGCAATTCTTCTTCTTCTTCAAACATACCTCGACTTCCTCTCTGCAAATTCTCTCATTCAGCTCATCCGCATCCTTCCTCTCAAGCGTTACACATCCCTCTCTCACCTCAAAAACTTCACCCAACCCTCCAATCTCTTCCTAGAAACCTTTTATACACTCTTTCATTCTATCTGTGTCCCTGATATCCTCACCATTTACTTTCAGGCACTCCACGGTTTCACTATCAGTCACACTCTCACCCCTCAAGAATTTATACCATTCACGCTCACCTTCTAGGCCTTATTCTTTCAGAGCCTCAATCACACTCCTCTCACACCTGACCTTGGCCTCCCTAATCTTCCATTTAGTGACGCTCTGTTGCCTTACATACTCTGACCATGTATTCTGATATTCATTCTCTGCCTCAATGTTTTCATGTCTCTCTTTCC
Source organism: Eriocheir sinensis (assembly GCF_024679095.1). Lineage (NCBI taxonomy): Eukaryota > Metazoa > Arthropoda > Malacostraca > Decapoda > Varunidae > Eriocheir > Eriocheir sinensis. The sequence goes on from NC_066556.1 coordinate 12,103,550, forward strand.
TCAGTCTCCTACAAACCTTATTCAGCCTCTTTCGCTCCTTCCTAGCATCCTTGATCTCCCCATTCCACCATGGCTTGTACTTTCTCTTCCTTCCATTCGTACTCACATACCCAATCCGTCGAGTTGCGACTCTCCTTACATTTCCTACAAATTCACTATTGGCTCCATCCACGTCATGCACACTTCCATTTATCCAGTCTAATTCCCTCAGGTCTACCTGGAAATCTTCCCATCTAACATCCCTCAACCTCCATTTCTTTCTTTCTCTCTTCACTTCACCTTCATTCCTAGCATACAGGTCACATTCCACCACCAGCATATTGTGATCAGACACCACATCAATCATTCCGTGGATGTTGGACTCAATAACCGCATTAGTAAATTTGCAGACGACACAAAGATTGGCAACTCGGTTCTCACTGACGAAGACAGGCAAAGCCTCCAAGAGGATTTGCACAAAATTTCAGCTTGGTCGGATAGATGGGAGATGCCCTTTAACGTAGACAAGTGCCAGGTCCTTCAAGTTGGAACGAGGAATAAGAAGTTCGAATACGAAATGCGCGGCGTTAAACTCAAAAGCGTTCAATGCGTCAAAGACTTGGGGGTCAAAATCGCGTCAAACCTCAAATTCTCACAGCAATGCATCGATGCAGCAAATAAAGCGAACAGAATGTTGGGCTTCATTAAAAGAAACTTTGTATTCAAGAATAAAGATGTAATACTCCCGCTCTACAACAGTTTAGTCAGACCCCACTTGGAATATGCGGTACAGTTTTGGTCTCCCCACCATGCAAAGGATATTGCTAAATTAGAAGGTGTTCAGCGTCGGGCAACGAAAATGATCCCTTCCTTGCGCAACAAATCCTACGAAGAAAGGCTTTCTACCCTTAACATGTTCTCTCTTGAGAAACGTCGCCTCCGAGGAAAACTGATCGAATGTTTTAAAATACTTAATGGTTTCACGAATGTAGACAGATCAACATTGTTTATGATCGATGACACTTTGCGCACGAGGAACAATGGCGTAAAACTCAGATGTAGACAAGTAAATTCAGACTGCACCAAATTTTTCTGCACCAACGTTGTAGTGCGAGAATTGAATAAGCTTCCACCGTCAGTGGTCCAGTGTAACACGATTGACTCCTTCAAAAATAAGCTCGACCGTCACTTCCTTCAACTTAATATCAACTAGAGTAGAAATGCAACGTTTTGGAGTCTTCTGATTAATGTAAAATCACTTAGGTTTAAGGACAGACCACCAAGTCTGGACCATGGGGTCTGTGTGGTCTGATTTTCTATGTAAATCTATGTAAATCTATCCACATACGAGACATGTGCATGTTGGCCTTGGTCTGGGCGACGCCCAGCTTCCCATCTGTCAGGCTTGCCTTTGGCGCACCTGAAAGGGGCAATGTCGCTCTTGAGAATTCCCAGTCTCAGTTATAGTATTATAGCCAAAGTGAGTTGAACACCGTGAACATTTCTTTCCTCACCTGAAAGGGGCGATGTCGCTCGTGAGAATGAGCTCGCTCCCACAACCCTGTGCGAAGAAGGGGCGTTAGTCTCGGCCCCAAAACGTCTTGGTGTGATGTCACGGAATGACAAACTGATCGCAGGTTAGGCCTGCTTGAGACCTGAGATTTCCTTGGTAGGCCTCCAATATCAATATAAGGTCACTGGTATTTTATTTCCATTATAAATATTTACCGTTCTCCCGCAATAATTAAAAGAAGTCAGATTGACCGCTTTTGGCAACGATGCGCCCTGTTTTGACCCCTGACACCTCTGAATTTTGTGGACACGACAGATTGTAGGGGAGATATGGGAGCACAACAGGCCTCTTTGTTTCAACACCCATCTCTTCCCTCTAGCTCTCTCTCTCTCCCTTCTCTCTCAAACTTCTCTCTTTCTCTCCCATACTTTTCATTCTTTTCTCCTTCTCTTGTGTACTTCGTTATTTCCTCTCTCTCTCTCTCTCTCTCTCTCTCTCTCTCTCTCTCTCTCTCTCTCTCTCTCTCTCTCTCTGTCATGAGAAACACACATACATATATAACTGGTTGCACAAACATCCCAGGTTAACTCTATTTACATGGGGAAAAATACCATTACAATTGTAGTACATTTCGGGCCATTACACAGGGAGGACTCCCCTTCTGGCTGCCGACTTGAGAGGGGCCCTGATAACTCCTCGAACCTCCACCCTATCAATTTCTGCAACATTCGCGTTCTTAGTTCTAATTAATTTCAATTCTGTGGAACACCATCTCTCCTCCTCTAAACCTCACCTTCTCTTCCTCACCGAAACACAGGTTTCTGAGGCTACTGACAGCAATCTCTACTCTGTTCTCTCCTAGTATTTCTATCCTAAATTTCAATCCAAAGCTGGGTGTTGCGCCTACGTGCGCAACGACATCACTTGCTCTCGTGCCCACGACCTTGATTCTTCTGAATTTTCCACCATCTGGCTAAGACTTCATTGTAATTCTATTACTAATTACATCTGTGCTGTTTATCTCTCACCTAACTCTACTAACTACGTATGTAAAATTCTTTGACTATTTGAACTCTAAAGTGGAGCACATCTTGACTCACTCTCCCTTCGCTGAAATCTCCATCTTGGGAGATTTCAATGTTCACCACCAGCTTTGGCTTTCATCCTCTTTCACTGACCAGCCTGGTGAACAAGCCTACAACTTTGCTCTCCTCAACAATCTAGAGCAGTTGGTTCAGCACCATACTCGTATTCTCGACCGTCTTGGAGACAGGCCCAACATTCCAGACCTCTTCCTTACCTCTAATCCTTCTGCTTACTCTGTCAAACTGCTCTCTCCGTTCGGCTCCTCCGATCATAACCTTATTTCTGTATCCTGTCCTATCGCTCCTGTACATCCTCTGGACCCACCAAGGAGACGATGCTACTGGCATTTTTCTTCAGCTCGGTGGGACGACCTGAGGATGTACTTTTCCGTTTTCCCGGGGAATGGTTACTGTTTCCAGGAGAGAGGCCCCTCTGAGTGTGCTCTGCGCATCACAGAGGTGATTGTCTCTGGAATGGAGCCATACATTCCACGTAATTTCCCTACTCCTCATGCTAAAAAGCCTTGGTTTAATCACGCTTGTTCTCGTGCTATTAAAGATAGAGAGGCAGCTCACAAAAGGTTCCAGAGCCTTCGAACTCCCACTAACTTTGATCTATACATTTCAGCCCGGAATCGTGCCAAATCTATTCTCCGACTTACCAAAACTTCTTTTATAAATAGAAAATGTCAACACCTTGCTTCTTCTAATTCTTCCCGTGACTTCTGGCATCTAGCCAAAAATATCTCCTCCAATTTCACTTCTTCCTCTTTCCCTCCTCTCCTTAACCCTGATGACAGCACTGCCGTCTCATCTGTCTCTAAGGCTGAACTCTTCGCTCAAACTTTCTGTAAGAACTCCACCTTGGACGATTCTGGGCATATTCCTCCTACTCATCCCCTCTCTGACTCCTTTATGCCTGTTATTAAGATTCTTCCTAATGATGTTTTCTATGCCCTCTCTGGCCTCAACTCTCAGAAGGCTTATGGACCTGATGGAGTGCCTCCTATTGTCCTTAAAAAACTGTGCTTCTGTGCTGATACCCTGCCTGGTTAAACTCTTTCGTCTCTGCCTATCAACATCTATCTTTCCTTCCTGCTGGAAGTATGCCTTTGTACAGCCTGTGCCTAAGAAGGGTGACCGCTCCAATCCCTCAAACTACCGCCCAATAGCTTTACTTTCATGTGTATCTAAAGCTTTTGAATCAATCCTTAACCGGAAGATTCAAAAGCACCTTTCCACTTCTAACTTTCTATCTGATCGCCAGTATGGATTCCGCAAGGAGCGTTCTACTGGCGATCTTCTTGCTCTCTTAAGTGACTCTTGGTCATCCTCTCTTAGCAGTTTCGGTGAAACTTTCTCTGTTGCGCTAGACATATCGAAAGCCTTCGATAGAGTCTGGCACCAGTCTTTGCTTTCTAAACTGCCCTCTTTCGGATTCTATCCCTCTCTCTGTTCCTTTATCTCCAGTTTCCTTTCCAGCCGTTCTATCTCTGCGGTGGTAGACGGTCACTGCTCTTCCCCTAAACCTATCAACAGTGGCGTTCCACAGGGCTCTGTCCTATCACCCACTCTCTTTCTTTTATTCATCAATGATCTTCTTTCCATAACAAACTGTCCTGTCCACTCGTACGCCGACGACTCCACTCTGCATTATTCAACTTCTTTCAATAGAAGACCATCAAAACAGGAAGTACACAACTCCAGACTGGAGGCTGCAGAACGCTTAACCTCAAACCTTGCTATCATTTCCGATTGGGGCAGAAGGAACCTTGTGTCCTTCAATGCCTCAAAAACTCAATTTCTCCACCTATCAACTCAACACAATCTTCCAAACACCTATCCCCTATTCTTCGACAACACTCAGCTGTCACCTTCTTCAACACTAAACATCCTCGGTCTATCCTTAACTCAAAATCTCAACTGGAAACTTCATATCTCCTCTCTCGCTAAATCAGCTTCCTCGAGGTTGGGCGTTTTGTATCGTCTCCGCCAGTTCTTCTCCCCCGCGCAGTTGCTACCCATATACAGGGGACTTGTCCGCCCTCGTATGGAGTATGCATCTCACGTGGGGGGGGTCTCCACCCACACAGCTCTTCTGGACAGAGTGGAAGCTAAGGCTCTTCGTCTCATCAGCTCTCCTCCTCCTACCAATCGTCTTCTACCTCTTAAATTCCGCCGCGATGTTGCCTTTCTTTCTATCTTCTACCGATATTTCCACGCTGACTGCTCTTCTGAACTTGCTAACTGCATGCCTCCCCCCCTCCCGCGGCCCCGCTGCACACGACTTTCTACTCATGCTCATCCCTATACTGTCCAAACCCCTTATGCAAGAGTTAACCAGCATCTTCACTTTTTCATCCCTCACGCTGGTAAACTCTGGAACAATCTTCCTTCATCTGTATTTCCTCCTGCCTGCGCCTTGAACTCTTTCAAGAGGAAGGTATCAGGACACCTCTCCTCCCGAATTTGACCTTGCTTTTGGCCACCTCTTCTGATTCTTTTATGGGAGCAGCGATTAGCGGGCTTTTTTTTTATTATTGTTTTTTTTTGTACCCTTGAGCTCCCTCCTTTGTTGTAAAAAAATTAAAATAAATAAATATTATTAAATAAATATATATATATATATATATATATATATATCTATATATATATATATATATATATATATATTTATATTTATATATATATATATATATGTTCTTTTCTTTCTCATTTGGTAGTTGTTTGTTGAATATACCTGGAGTAGATTCTTGTATGGGGGCCTGTGAGCAGGCGAACGACCGTGGCACTCCTGCCGCCCGCTCGCATCTTGCCGTTTGAAGCCGTTCAACTACCGAGGCTCAGCGAACCACCTGCTACACTCCCGCTGCTCGTTCACCTGACGCCGTTCGACGCCTCGGTCGACGGAACCACCGAGGCTTCTCAACCCGCGAGGGAGGCGACTTGGTGGGCGCCAGCGCACTCCTCGTCAAACAGTGGCCGGGCCTCGCTCTGAACACTTGATTCTACTAAGGTTCCAGCCCTGCTCTCACTCGGGTTAAGGAGCGCGCCTGTGGGTATTTTTCGACGAATATATTTGAAATTTCATGATAGCGTTTTTTTCGCTCACCGTGGCCTCGATACCCTAAATTGCCACTTGGTGAAGTTTATTTTTGGAAAATTAAATCCCCTCCCCCCTGGAAGTCATTTTTGAATGTCCCGCGCTGCTGCGTCACAGCATGACTCGCGCGCAGACACATGCGGTATCATTCAATGCTTGTATTTACGTAAAACTTGCATTAGAATAATTTTTTTCTTAAATTTCGTCATATGTCATCCCTCTCCCGCGTCGCTCTCAGCAGGTGACCGTGAGTCACTCACGACACAGCACCAGTGCCTCTCCAGTCATCAATGAAGGAAGGTTGCGCCTTCTGATACCCTCACCTGCGAGTGAGTAATACTTTCTTAGAAAGGGGGACCAGATGCCTTATCATTCTGAGGTAAGTCAACTAGGTATATACAGTCATATTTGAGAATTTCATACCAATCAGATAAATACAAATGGCAAGACAGGGAGAAACGTAAAAAAAATCTTTAGGAGCAGATATCTCGAAAGTATCTTTTTAACCTTCTAATAATTTCACAAAATCGGTAGAACGTCTGAATGACTTTTGTTAGGTATCATTTTAAACTACAACTAAAGGGCGATTTTTTGTTGGAAATGGATTTTCAAAAATGTCAAAAGAAAACGGGACACAGAGTGGAGAAAATAATAAGTGACAAATTTTTTTTCTTCTTCGAAGACAAAACAAAAAATCAAAAATTCACTTCCAACAAAATGTGGATAGGTAAACAAAGTTTCTATGGTGTTTTTTTTCAAAGCGATTAACTGAAAAATAAAGCCTTTGAAACAAGAAAATGAAAAACACGCTTTGTTTGAGCCTCTCCTAAACTTCACCCGATTTTGATGAAATTCGCAGAATATCATTTCTTTACATCAACAAACAACATACTACAATTTCAAAGCTATTGGACGTACCATATGCGCAGGAGGAGACCCGTAGGCGCGCCCCTTGGGTTAACTCAGATACCGTGGGCTCGTTCTGGTTGCCTTACCTCTCTCCTCTCCACACCTTGGACTCCCTCGTCTACCACGTCTACACCACTTAAGGAAAAAGCTGTGCTGCCTCGTCATTGCCACTCAGAGGATGAGACTGCCAGAAGAGGAAGAAGCCGTGCAAAGGGTCATTGCTGAGTCCAGCGTTCTGAAGCCTTCGTGTTGGAGACTTAAGTTTTGTGAGGCTGTTTTGGGGTTTCTACTTTATTTAAAGTAAACTGGTGTCTAACCATTCATCTTGTTTATTGTTATCCCTTCCGATTACAGCACCCAACTCTGGAACCTTGGCACTAACGTAACACCGATTTTTAAGAAAGGAGGTAAAACAATACCAGGTAATTACAGGCCCATTAGTCTAACTTCAGTTGTAGGTAAGCTACTCGAGAGCATAGTTAGATAACAAAATTGTGAGTTACCTCGAAAGACACTCATTAATTAAAGATTCACAACATGGCTTCCGTAACAAGAGATCCTGCCTACCAAACCTACTAACCTTTCATAACGACCTTTTCTCAGTTTATGACGTAACTAAATCACTGGACGTAGTCTATTTTGAATTCCAGAAAGCGTCTGATGCAGTTCCACACTATAAATTACTTTATAAATTAAAGCAAATTAGTATTGACGTTCATTTTTTTTTATTTTTTTATTTTTTTTTACGTTGTTGCCTATTGCGCCGGTAGGCATCTTCCCGGTGGGGCCTGATGGTCGGCCCAAGGCTTCTTCCAGGTGGGGCCTGATGGTCGGCCCAGCCCGTTCTGGCGCAGGCGAGTGTTTATAGTGGCGCCATCTTGCATTGGCTCATGCTGCCCCCCGGAACTCGTTCTTGATTCGCTTGGACGGCTTCCTCTAGAGTCCGGGTTGATGGGTGGTCTTCAGGACAGCATGTGGGTAGTTTTAAGCCACTAGGCGGTGACTGAAAAATCCGAGTGGTAGCGTGAGGATTCGAACCCGCGTCGTCCATCACGCGGCGAATGTGGGTCCAGTACGCTATCACTTCGGCCACCGCCTACCCATTTACACCAATGGATCGCGAATGGTTGAGCAACAGACAGCAGAGAGTGGTGATCGATGGATTTAACTCAGAGTGGGCACCTGTCACAAGTGGCGTCCCTATGGGCTCGGTTCTTGGCCCAGTGCTCTTCATTATTTACATCAACGATGTTGATGTTGGAATATATTATCTCATTAATATATTCGCAGACAATACAAAGATTGGTAACTCGGTTCTTACTGACGAAGACAGACAAAGCTTCCAAGAAGGTTTGCAAAAAAATTCAGCTTGGTCTGATAGATGGGAGATGCCATTTAATATAGATAAGTGCCACGTCCTTCAAGTTTGAGCAAGAAATAAGAAGTTCGATTACGAAATGCGTGGCGTCAAACTCAAAAAGCGTTCAATGCGTCAAGGACCTAGCTAGGTGTTAAAATCACGTCAAATCTCCAATTTTCACAGCAATGTATCGACGCAGCAAATAAAGCGGACAGAATGCTGGGCTTCAATAAAATAAACTTTTCATTAAAAAATAAAGCTGTAGTATTTCCGCTTTACAACAGTTTAGTCACTTGGAATATGCGGTACAGTTTTGGTATCCCCATCATGCAAAGGACATTGCTAAATTAAGTGTTCAACGTCGAGGAACAAAAATGATCCCTTCCTTGCGAAACAAACCCCACGACGAGAGGCTCTCAACCCTTAACATGTTCTCTCTTGAGAAACGTCGCCTCCTAGGAAAACTGATCGAATGTTTTAAAATACTCAATGGCTTCGCGAATGTGGACAAATCAATATTTTTTATGATCGATGACACTTTGCGAACGACGAATAGTGGCACAAAAACTCGAATGTAAACAAGTAAGTTCAGACTGCACCAAATTTTTCTTCACCAACGTTGTAGTGAGAGAATGGAATAAACTCCCACCTTCAATTGTCCAGTGCAACATGATTGACTTCTTTAAAAACAAGCTTGACTGACACTTCCTTCAAGTTAATATTTACTAAAGCAGAAATGCAAAGTTTTGGAGCTATATGATTAAAGTAGAATCACTTTGGTTTAAGGACAGGCCACCTAGTCTTGACCATAGGGTCTGTGTGTTCTGAAATTATATGTAAATCTATGTAAATCTCTCACACTCTCTCTCTCTCTCTCTCTCTCTCTCTCTCTCTCTCTCTCTCTAACATGCATTAAACATATAATATTCTGCTATGCACATGTTACTTTTCTATGGTGACGTATTTCGGAAGTATACACTGAATATGGTGGGGTAGTGTATTCTAAAGACATTGATCGCTGTTCCAGCATGGTTGGCCGTTTTAAGGTGTCTGGTATCTTTTCGTGGTGGGTCACGGGCATTTGGTAGCAGCAAACAGTTCTATGGAGAAAGTTGCCTTACCACCGCCATGGCCATTATGTTACATTGTACGCGTGGTTGCAGAAATGTTGTTGCGTAACGACTTCTCTCCATTTTCAACCGTTAATATAATTTTGTTATTCCACCACAAAAATCATATAGCATTGAAAAAAATGCCAATCATGCTGGAATAGCGATCACGGTCGTTAACAAATCATCCTACATAATCAGCATATACTTTCAAATTATCTGCCACTGTAGCGGTTTCGATAGAAAGGCGTACAGGAGCGGTGCAGTTTACTGGAAAAACTGTACAAGGAGATGATGTGGACGTGCTGGCGGTGAGGTGGATTCTGCTCCAACCCGCGGTGCGGCTCAGCAGGTCTCCTTGCGTGGGCTGACTCGTGTGCTCGAACTCCGTGGCGGTGTACCGAGACCTCGGTGGTGAGAGCTCGAGGTTAGTGAGTGACGGTTCGGAACCTCAGTGATGTGAGGCACCACATGATCCCCCCCCCCCAGATCCGGAGTGCTGAAGGCGGTTTGGCTGTCGGGAAAGGCGTCCTGATCCTGTCTTCCGGGTTGCAGTTGGTTGGGGTAAGGACGGGGCCGATCGTGATGGCGGACGCCCTCTGCTGTGGGGTTGTGCCACCTGCACCGGCTTGTCGACATCCAGGTGTGCCGGTTTTAGATGATCCATCGAGACAGTCTCACGTCGGCCGCCGTAATCAATGACGAAAGCCTTAGGGTACTTGTGTAGGACTCTAAAGGGTCCCTCATAAAGCTTTTGGAGTGCTGTGCGAAGGGAATCTCTGCGGAGGAAAACATATTGACTGTTGAGTAGACTAAGTGGGACGTACCTGATTGTGAGGCAATGTCGGGACGTAGGGACAAGTGAGAGCGCCCAGACTTTCACGCGGAGGCGTGTAAGGACGGACGGAGGAGATTCCTGTTGTCCTCGCGCCGCTGGAATAAAATCACCCGGAACTGTCAGTGGAGCGCCGTATACCAATTCGGCCGAGGAGGTTGTCAGGTCTCCCTTTGGAGCCGTGCGTACGCCTAACAATACCCACGGCAGTTCGCCCATTCAGTCTGGGCCTTTTAGCCGTGCCTTGAGAGCCGTTTTCACGTGCCGGTGAAAGCGGTCGTGTGGTGTAACTTTACACCAAGTAGCTGGTTTATTGCCGACCACAGTGCAGAGGTGAACTGTGAACCTCTGTCTGAAGAGATGTCAGCTGGCACACCGAAGCGGGCGACCCAGTGGACGATGAGAGCACGCGCACAGGTGGCGGTTGACGTATCCGAGAGTGGGATCGCTTCCGGCCATCTTGTGAATCGGTCCACGATAGTGAAAAGGTGAGTAACTCCTCTGGATTGCGGAAGGGGCCCACGATGTCCACGTGGATATGATCTAAGCGTCGGTCTGGCGGTGCGAAGCTCTGTGGCGGTGCTTTGGTGTGTCGCTGGATCTTTGAGGTTTGACAAGGGATGCAAGACCTTGCCCAATTCCCTACTTGCTTATGCAGCCCATGCCACATGAACTTGGTTGCCATCAGCGCTTTTGTTGCCCGGATTGAAGGGTGAGCAAGGTTGTGCACTATGTCGAAAACTCGGCGGCGCCAGACGGCAGGGATGATGGGTCTGGGCTGTCCCGTAGAGACGTCGCAGAGAAGTGTGGTGTTTGCTGGTCCGAATGGCACATCCTCCAATACCAAGTCAGAGATGGCGGTGCGATATGCAGGCATTTCTTTATCTTTTTCCTGGGCCGCAGCCAGTGCTGTGTAGTCGAGACCTGGCGCCAAAGCGTGGATAGTATTGATGGCAGTACGCGAAAGCGCATCTGCGACCTTATTGCTTTTGCCCGACACATGCTGCACGCAAGTAATGTACTCAGAGATGTATGCCAGATGGCGCTTCCGTAATAAAATGCTCATAGTTTTCTTGTTTTTGACCCTTGATCCCCTCGTACTTGTTGTCAATGGGTGGCTGACGGAGGTAATCGATGATGTGCCCAGCTGCTTCCTGGTCCAGCGCGCCGACCACGTAATAGTACTTGGTGGCGTCGGCAGTGATCTGGCGTATGTGGAATTTGCTTCGGGTTGTTCAAACCACACGTGGGGCTGTGCCGTCCAGAAGGTGGGCAGCTTGAGTGAAACTGCATTCTGTTGCTCCTTGCTGTCGTCTGCAGGCATGTTGACATCCAAAAAGGGCCGTTTTTGGATACTCCGGGGTCACCACTGTAGCGATTTCGATAGAAAAGCGTATAGGAGCGGTACAGTTTACTGGACAAAGTGTACAAGGAGATGGTGTGGACGTGCTGGCGGTGAGGTGGATTCCGCTCCAACCCGCGGCGCGGCTCAGTAGGTCTCCTTGCGTGGGCTGACTCGTGTGCTCGAGCTCCGTGGCGGTGTACCGAGACCTCGGTGGTGAGAGCTCGAGCCTGGTGAACGACGGTTCGGAACCTCAGTGATGTGAGCCGCCACACCACTATAATATGTGTAAAATATGCATGGCTGAATTTTATGTGTAATGCATGTCTGAGAGAGAGAGAGAGAGAGAGAGAGAGAGAGAGAGAGAGAGAGAGAGAGAGAGAGAGAGAGAGAGAGAGAGAGAGAGGAACTGCATAACCTCAGCGATTTCAACATTCTTTATTTCTTCTTAACGTTTCGGGAAACGTACTTCCTATCCTAAGATTAACAGGACCTCCATCGATTCCGCGAGAAGTACGGCATCATCAGCAAAAACAAAATCAGTGGCCTAGTTGTTGCCAACAGATGCTCCGCAACGACTTTGATCAGTAACTTTGCCTAATAGCATACCCAGTCCATGTAAGAATTGAAATGTTATGGAGCAAGGACGCACTCCTACCTCCCTTCTAATTTTGAAGGGAAAAAGCCGGTAACGCCTCCCCCACACTTCATAGCACTCTCTATCCCAGAGTAAAGGCCAGTCATCAGGTCAATGATCTTTGCAGGAAATCCATGGATCAGCAGATTATCCCTGAGTGCCTCACGATGCACTGAATCAAAAGCCTTCTTGAGATCGACAGAGACTGCGAGCAGCCTCTGTCGAAACTCACGTTGGCGTTCCATGAGGGCGCGATGTGCTAGGATGGGTGCGCCTGGCGGCAGTCCACGTGCAGCCGTGATCCTGGAATCTCCAGCCCTGTGATTGGCCGGCGGAAAGAAGCTCCACTTACTTCAATACCCCTCTCTCAATGATCCAATTTCGTTGATCTCGTTCCGACGAAAATCCTTCCTTTTCACATTTTGCTCCACGTTCAAGAACAGGAAGAAGTTGGTGAGTCAAAAACAAGACAACTATGAGCGTTTTATTACGGAAGAGAAAACCTGGAACATTTCTAGTGGGTCGATCATTAAAGTAATGGGGCATATTCATCCTTATCAAGTGTCACCACCTACTATGTCTTTGGGCCCACGAAGCTTGATTTATTCTTTCACAATTAGAGGAGTTCTGTCCCCCCAAAATTGCCAGTGATCGCTAACTACTTTAACTAAAACTGAGTCAACTCCTGTTGAAGCTATGAGGACTCGCACACTTTAAAATCTCTCACGTGATAAATCATGATACCCTGTGCATACGCCAGCCTATAAGACATTGATCCCGAGTGTTTATGCTAACATTTTTCAGGTGAAGTGGTGAGAAACACTCTACCATTCAGTTATTACAAGCTAAATACTCGCATCTAAGCTTACACCCTTCTCGCATTTTTTCTAATCTCCTGCCGCATGTATAGCTTGAACCATTTTTCTAATAGATTCCACGAAGATTAATGTTTAATCTGGAAAGTACCAAACATAATCTAGTCAGTAGAGCTCGTGATAAAGAGATATTTAAAAGGCCGAAACCCGCACAGTACCGAAAGGAGCCGCTGAGGGTCCGAACTCACTCTTACCAAGACTTATCAACACAAAGGGCTGTAGCTGTCTAGGACACTGGGGAGAAAGAAACAGTGGAACACCTAATTGTAGAATGTAGCAACTACGAGAGTCAGAGAGGGGAGTTAGTACCAAAAGAAGTGATGGTGATGAGCCGATGAAAAGCGATACAGGTCAAAAGAAGAAGAAGAAGGTTTGTTATTGTTTGGAATGCCAAGATGTATAAATCTATCTCCAAGGTATAAATACATAACGAGCAAGTAAAGTATGTGTTCGTGATTTATTAATTGCTTTAGTGTATCAAGTGCCTAAAATTGATAGTACAGAAGTTTTTGTAGACCAAAAAAGAACGAACAACAGGTCGTAGATTCAGACTACTGTGCAACCGAAGTTTCATAATTTCATTTATCATAATACCGCATCTGTGTCAAAGATTATTGAAGAATAATGTTTTCAATATTCATAACTTTGTTTTGAATTACACTGGGATAAGCAATTTTTTTTTATAGTAGACCCACTTTTCTGTACCAAATTATGCTTTCCAGATAATGTGGCATTTTTTTTCAAGGGCCAGAACTCCTCTCTAATTGGGTCCTGCACTGAGCTCGACCTGCCATCTGGTGACCCTCCTGGAACATCTGCTAAAGTCAAACCTGCGGCTTACTGGGGTCCAGCGAAACTTATTTGACATTTTTCTGTACCAAACTAGAAAAATATCAAAGTTGTAATGGTCACTATCATGTTTACACCAAAAAATCTGAGTGCTGTACATTATTCATGTCGTTAGAATGAATATTGTTGGCAAAATAAGAGCATTCATCGATATATACTAAAATACTCTATCCCTTGGTTAATAGAAATGCATCAGTGCGGCCTTGATGGTAAATATTTTCGTCATGCAAGAAAAGAGAAGTCAAACAAGTCCGGCATGGTGTCATGCTCTCACAATCATATGGTAGTGGTGGAAGGTAGTGTTGAAAATTTTGTTACTCAACATTCCTGCGGCTAGCACGCCTATATGGAACTTTAAAAGAGCACCATATGAGGATTGTTTAATTAAATGGGAAAAATACATATCTTAATTTCCTGTTTCTTGCATTCCCCGTTTGTTAAATACTACTAGTAAGTCAAATGTCTCTATGCAGTAGATATGAGAAAATATTTGATTTCTAAATAATAGCGAAAAACTTGTTAACAATTACACTTCAATGCAATAAGTGATACTTTTGTTAATGAAAATGAAGTTGATCATTCTCGTTCTTTTATTTATTGATAGACGAAAGAAAATAAATGACCAATGCAAGGGTCTCTCATAAAAAAAGTCTTTCATGCATGAAAGTCCTGCAAATCAAGAGGAACTGGACTTTATAAAAAAATCTGTTTATCAATCAATGCATCAATCTTACCTCTGACGAAATTTATCAAAAACATTAGGGCGTCAAGCAACTGGACAGAAAGCGTAGCATCCATTGTGTGATCCCCGTGGGGCACAATTGCTTCCGGTTTCACTGTTACTCTCCGCCCTTAACCCTGCCCTTAAGCGTCATCACCTTTGACCTGCTAACCTTCCTGGTAGCGGTAGGCGTCCATCCAAGGGCTTGATTCACCCCACACAACAATCATCAGTCAGCTGAGGGTGGAGTATAACATTCTGGAAGCGGAAGTTTGTAACCTTACGAAGACACAAACACCTGGCAATCCTAGTGTTGGTGGGGGCGGTGGTTGTCTAGTTGTTTGACGCCCTATTGTTTATGATAAATTTCGTTGAAGGCCAGACTGATGCACCAACAAATATTGTAATATAATTTTTTTAACAGTCCAATTCTATTTGATTTTGCAAAACTTTCTTGCAATTTTTTTTTTTTAATGAGAGAATCTTGCAACGGTCATTTATTTTCTCTCGTTTACCAATAAACAAAACAACGAGGCTGATCAACTACATTTTTATTAACAAAAGTATCACTTGCTAACGCTGCTGAGAAAATCTCTATGAAAAGTCTTCTTAAAATCAAATAGAAATGTCAACAAATTGGGTAGAGGTGAAGCTTGTGATGTCTTTGATTTTTCTAAGTGGGTAGAGTATGATTTGGCCGCCGAGGCGCAGACCCATTTTTGGTGGTGACATCTGTAAGTCTAGATCGCACCCTCTAGTCTAGTATGTAGCTCTCTGTTTACGCCTCATCGACAGTGATTGACCATTATGACAGTAGGAAAAAAAAATATGAAACAGATTAGCACTCCCTGTTATTAAACAATTGATATTTCATAAGAATTATTGTTTTTTAAAAGGGAAACAAGTTCGGGGTAGTTTATTATGACGAAACTATACGATGCTGTGAAGTTATTTCAGAAATTTAAGGCACGTGCAGTGCTTGACGCGTGGTTTATCGTAGGGGCTCTTCTATTCTGTTTCTGTTGTCCGCCAGCCAAGCCAGGATGCGTTTTTCGGTTTCCCTTCGCTCTTCGTCAGGCTGCAAGGAAAAGGAAGGAGAAAAAACATATAATATGTGTATGAATTTAGTAATACCCAGATAAAATGTGTCATTCTGGGGGATTATAAAAGTGGGAGATCACTATCTTGAAATCTGCTTTAGGTTTGTAAAATGTTGGCAGTTACCTTTGGGACGATAAAAGCCCCTTCCGTGTACTCAGCTACTACATTTTCTTGACCCGTGGTAAGTGGTGTCTTGGTGAGGCGTGGGTGAAAGCCAGTGATATCTGCGACATATTCAGTCTTGTGGGCATAGCCATCAGGACCCAACTGCCCAAACTCTCCGGTCTTGGTGAAGTTCTCGAAGCATCTCTCCCAGTGGTAATTTATCCTAGTATATATATAAAAAAAAAACGTTTATCAGCAAAGGAAGGTACTCGTATTCATTAAGTGTGATAAATGAAGATACCGTTAACTATAGCAGCGTCATACTAGGCTAAATTTGACGCGCTACGACATCCAACGACAAGCTATTATACAAGAAAGTCAGTTTACTGTGTCCTCACAGTCTGACAGAGTGCAAGCAACATACCAGTCATAACGCTTATCAATTACCTAGACTAAAGGAACTGTAACGAATTATGAAAGTTTTGTTTGATATATTGAGATTAGTGATGAAGAAAAAAAATGTGCATACGTTCATGACTAGCTAGCTTCGCAGAAAGGAGACCCGAAGTGTTTACGAAAACATGAGGGAAATCAGTTTCGGGGACGAGGCTTCTTGCTAATATACCCTTATTTCGTACACAACAACGTGTAGTGTTTGTTCTAAACTGCCGTAAAATTAGAGGTAACCTGTGTGATATATAATAGAATATAAGCCAATGTTATACCGATACTTAAAAAGGGCATTAATCAGTATATTACCTAATAGCAGTTTTCCATATAATTTTTCTCGGTAACCGATAGAGGGCCCAGACTCGTCACTCTCTAGTAACGGAGACGCTTCCACCTAAGCTATTAATTTGGCAGTTTTAGGGCAACACAACGAAATCCTAAAAACGTAGTGTCCTAAGACGATGTCCCGATGGCAACAAATTCTTAAACGGCAACTACATTTCTAACAGCTACGACTATAAAACTACTACTACTACAACTACTACTACTACTACTACTACTACTACTACTACTACTACCACTACTACTAAAAAATACTACTACTGCTACAAAAAATACTACTACATATTCCTCATACTTATCCATTCTTTGACCTTACTATGCCTACTATTAAAAATCCTCAGAATGATATCTGAATCCTCAGTAGGGTTATGGATTCACGGCCTCCCCATTACATGTGTGTGTGTGTGTATGTGTGTGTGTGTGTGTGTATATATATATATATATATATATATATATATATATATATATATATATATATATATATATATATATATATATATATATATATATATATACACGTCCAAGAGGACACAGGTTTGCGTCATGCCCGCTGCCACAAGATGGGATTTTCAGTAACCGCCGGGTGGTCAAAGATTACCTACATGTTGTCCTGAAGACCATCTATCAAGCTGGACTCTAGTTTCTCTCTCTAAAAAGGGGATCGAAAATAAGCTCCGAGGGATAATAGCATGAGCCATCCAAAGTGGCGCCACTATAAACACATGCCTGCACCGTAACGGGCTCAAGCCAACCACTGTGCCCCATCAAGAATGCTTACTGGCGTAGGTAGGAACGTGTATATATATATATATATATATATATATATATATATATATATATATATATATATATATATATATATATATATATATATATATATATATATATATATATATATATATATATATATATATATATATATATATATATATATATATATATATATATATATATATATATATATATATATATATATATATATATATATATATATATATATATATATATGACGAACCCAAATAAAATAGCTAAGCTCACAATCAACAATTAAGACCTACTTTGTTTCTTACCTGGTGTTATAGTAAAAGTAGTATGGGCATCCACCCGCTTGCGGTGGCAGGTTACCCAGAAGTTCTGTCGCCAAGGCCTCAGGCGGAGAATTGATTGTGGATGTGGTGGTTGGCGGTGGGACGGTGGTGGTTGTTGTGGGGATCCTAACTTGTCGCATCCTTGGGAAGAATCCTCTCTCATTGGCTCTGCCGGGAAATGATTTGATAGAAATATAAGTTGATGGTCTGATAGGGAAATGTTTATCATCACAGAGAAAAAGTCTTGCATCAGTCAATATTTATTTTCTAATTCCGTCACCTGCCTTCCCTTCTTTTAACTTATCTACCGGTCACCGTCATCATGTTCAGCCATTACTGGTCCAGTACAGAAGAAAGGCCTTTTCCAACTTTCTCACCTTTCTGTTTGATGTTGATGTACTCCATCTTACTCCGGCAAATGTTCTTACTTCATGTCTACTCCTAGTTCTCTATTCCTACTAACTTCTACAAACCTTGGGTCGTCACTCTTATAGTTTGACTGTCCATCTGTCATCCTTTCTAGTTCGTCTATGAGTTATTTGATCTGCCTAATTCCATTTCTTACTTTTAATCGTCATTAGAGTTCTTTCCCTAATAAAGGATTCCCGGTTCCCGTCTCTCCATTTTATACCCAAAAATTTCTCTTAATCTATCTTTATTAGATTTTCAGCTTTTCCTTTAAATTTTTGGTGTGACGGCAAGTTTCTGAACTGGATGTTGTGACTTGCAGGATGTATTGATTGTACACCATTTTTAGTGTGAGTGGCAAGTAACGCCGCCCCATTCCATTAATATTATCTGTTTTTTTTTTTTTCGTCGGTTGGGTTTGGACTAATTGTCAAGTGTTTCGTTCTCGATCATTATTTGTTGTTTTGCCAGCTGTTTATTAAGCATTATAATTGTTTTCTTTATATCTATTTTTGTGCCTACGTACAGACTCACTTTAAAGTTCCTCGATCACTCTCCTTGAGTTTTTTTGAGATTCACTAGGTAAGACTGTCATATGCAGTTTTGGGCACGGTTTCGTTAATTCGCTAACCATTACCAAACTATCTAATGGGGAGCATACAGGCGTGGGGACGTCGCTTCACTCACCCGCAGCTTCCAATTCCGACGGTTCCATCGAACAAGCTTTCAAGCAGTTATCATATCCCATGGAATGATTACATACCCGTGGAATGATTACTGTTTCCAGGAGAGAGACCCTTCTGTGTGTGCCCTGTGGGTTACTGAAGCGAATGTCTTTGGAATGGAAGCATACATTGCACGTACTTTCTCTCCTCCTCATGGTAAAAATCCCTGGTTCAATCAGCCTCTGAGGTGGGGTTAAACGTTGGCAGCCAATATTAATTTCCATACAATGAATTATATCAGGTATTTTTCTTAACTTGATATATAAGTGTGAGTATAAAAAAATTCTGGTAGCATCGATCGACTTGCTCCATCCATGAGTTACCTGGGCGTCCCTTTGGTCTCCTTCACTCAGATATGTTTCGTGAAAGATCGATGTCCGAGACGCGTTTTACAAGCCCATATACCCAGAATTGGCGTCCACCGACTAAGTTGGTAACAGGCCTGGATTTAGGATCATCAAGTAGTCACTGGTTTGATGTGAAGCCGTTCCATCGATACCTCCTGATCTTGCGAAGCACTTGGTAGCAAAGACATCGGCATGCCTCTCTAAGTCAATATTCATCGTCCATGTTTCACAGCTATACAGTAAGATGGGGAGCATAAGAGACTTAAATATTGTCCACCTGCATAGGTATTGAAAATGCCATATACTTGTGCTCAGCGAGTCCATAACACCTTAGGCCAGGCCAATTCATCGAGTGACTTCCTGGGAAGACTCACCATTATTTTGCACTACGTTACCAAGGCATGTGAAACTTTTGGTGACCTATATATCCTCACCACACGCATTAAGAGACTGAACTGTGTCATCCAGGAAACCTCTAAACGACTGGACCTTGGTTTTGACCCAAGGAGACCTTCAATCCAAGAGGCTTTGCTCCTTATGCAGCACTCCGAGAGCCAACACAAGAACCTTCAGCGAATCCACAAGAAGTACAGTATCATCAGCCAACATTATGCTCTGTAACGACATTAATCAACAACTTTGCCTAATACCCAGTTCATGTAGTGCTGAAACGTTATGGAGCAAGGACATACCTTTGCCTCACTCCTAAATTAACAGGGAAAAAACCGGAAACCTCTCTCCCACATATCACAGCATTCTCAATGCCAGAGTAAAGGCCGGTCAGCAAGTCAATAATCAGTGTAGAAATCTCACGGACCCACAGAATGTCTCAGAGTGCCTCACGGTGCACTGAGTCAAAAGCCTTCTTGAGATCGACTTAGGCTGCGAGCAGCCCCTGCCGAAACTTACGTCGACGTTCCACAAGAACGCGAACTGCTAGGATCCGGAGGTTAACTTGACCAAAGTGAAACCGATTTCCTCACGTCTCTAAAACTTTAGCAGATGCAATCAAATACGCAGCAGATGAGCGATCACTTTGTCTGGCACACTGAGTAGCGTAACACCACGGTAATTGTTGCAGTCCTGTTGGTCTGCTTTCTCTTTCCATATAGCAATAGCTATCCCCTTTTCCAGTCAAGAGGAATAGCACCGGAATGTCACACGGCAGACGTCATCGCATGCTTCACATCCAGGTTTCAACATCTCCGCACTGATATTACAAAATCCAAGTGCCTTTCCATCCTTCATCTTCCTCACAAATTCTCTCAGCTCCGCAAGAGAGGGTGCATGTAGTTCCGTCTATTAGTGGATCAGCAGCCGCCATCTTCAACCAACCAGAGGGTGCAGTCGCTCAGGGGCTCTGCTGTGCATAACTCCCCAAAGTACTCTGCCCAACGAGTCCGGTATTCATCTGTGATACTATCTGCCAAACACTCCTTCTGAACTTTGTAAAGCCCACAAGGCTGAAGAATGTTGGTTCTTGGTTCCAGAGACGCGAGTCTCTCCGCTGGACTTGGCATAGCGATGCTGGCGAAATGACAAAGGAGATCGACCACAGACTTGTTCGTGTTCGTCGGACGAATATCTAGAAATCTAAGGGTTTCCAGAATGCTGAGTTCTTAGCGACCAACCACAGACTTGTCCTTGCAAAACTGAGGATACGCAACAGGTCCCAGAAACTTTCAAGACGCAACACTCCGTGATTCCATCTTGAGAAACTGAGGGATAAAATATGTGCTCAGAAGTATAAAAAAGCAATCTTAAATCGGTTTTAAGCGTTTGGTACTATGTAGGACACTGGAAAGTTGTGGGATACCTTTAAACGTGAAACATTCAAAGCTGCCGAGGAGTGCACTGAAGAGCGTCCGAGGTCTAGGACCGGCGTTGTCTCGAGGGAGACACTGGAGAATATAGAGTAGTGTCGTGCTGTCAGGTTGGCTGGGGACTCAGAGAGATACAACACTCTGCCACGAAGGACTAGAACCCTTCTGAGGAGGGATAAGAAGAGGTACGGCAGAGGTTTCGTTGAGAATGTCGAGAGTTGTTCATATGCCAACGACCTGCCTTTCGAGCTCTGACGAAGTTCCGATCCAAATTCACATATCAAACGATTACTAATCCTAACGGCTGATGGGCATATAGTATCAGATGTGGATGGGTACCGGGCTCATTGGGCCGAGTACTTTGGGCAGCTGTACACGGCAGGGCCCCAAAACTAACAGCTTCCTCTGGCTGGGTTGTGGATGGCGGCTGCTGATCCACCAATACACGAAACTCCTTTCTTTCCTGCGGAGGTGAGAGAAGCTGTGAGGAAGCTGAAGGGTGGAACGCCAGCTGGGATCTGCGGTATCAGCGTAGTGATGGTGAAAACTGGGGGAGAAGCCATGATCCGTAGGTTGCATGCGGTGCTGTCTGCCGTGTGGCAGTCCTGTGCCCCCTTGACTGGAGAAGGCGGTTGGTTGTCCTAATTTGGAAAGGGAAAGGGGATGGAAAGGGCTGCAACAATTAGTGTGGTATTTTTCCACTCATTGTTTCAGGCAAGGTGCTCGCTCATCTGCTGCTGATGCGAATTCGATCTCATCTACTAAGTTTAAGAGACCTGAGTAGTCCAGTTTCACGTCCAGGACGTAAGCAATTGTTCGGATGCAAGGACCTCGTGTCCTCATGGAACGCCGACGTGAGTATCTGAAGGGGATGCTCGCAGCCTATATCGATCTCAATAAGGCTTTTGACTTAGTGCATCATGAGATACTCTGGGACACTGTGCATATCCGTGGGATCCTGTCAAGGATTACTGACCTGATGAGTGGCCTTTATTCTGGGACTGAGTGTGTCCTTGCTCCATGAATTTTCAACACTTGCATGGACTGAATAATAGGCAAAGTTGTTGATCAAAGTCGTTGTAGAACATCTGTTGGCGACATCAAGGTCATTGACCTTGTGTTTACTGATGATGCTGTACTTCTTGCGGAATCGCTGAAGGTTCTGGCGTTGGTTCTCGATGTGCTGCCTGAGGAGGCGCAGCTACTGAGACTGAAGGTGTGTTATGTCACAAGCAAGGTCAAATCGTTTGGAGGCTTGCTGGATGACACAGTTCAGTCTCTCCATGCATGTGGTGAGGATGTCAAGGTCACCGAAAGTTTCAGATACCTTTATAGGCGGGGGGAGGCGGCTGAGTCGACACAGTGACGGCGCCCCGTGCAGGAGGACCCGACTACAAACCCCCCCCGGGGCCACCTGGGGATTTTCAGCCGCCGCCGAGTGGCTTAAAACTACCCACATGCTGTCCAGAAGACCACCTATCAACCCGGACTCTAGATTCTAGGATTAAAGATGAGCTCCGGGAGGGCAGCATGAGCCAATGCAAGATGACGACACTATAAACACTCGCCTGTGCCATAACGGGCTGGGCCGACCATCAGGCCCCACCGGGAGGAAGCCTTGGGCCGACCATCAGGATCCACCGGGAAGAAGCCTACCGGCGCAATAGGCCGCGACGTAAAAAAAAAAATAGTGTAATACATAACAATGGTGGGTCTTATCAGGAAGGCATTTGACGGATTGGCCAGTTTCACGGTGTTATGGACTCGCTTAACAAGAGAATATGGCATTGTCGATAAATGTAGGCGGACAAAGATTCGAATCTTTACGTCACTTGAACTCTCTATCTTACTGTATGGCTGTGAAACATGGACACTGATTAGAAACCTGGAGAGGCTTGTCGATGTCCTTGGTACTAAGTACCATCGCAGGATCATGGGATATCGCTGGAATGGCTTCATTTCAAACCAGCGACTACTCCGTGAAACTGAACTGAGGCCCGTTACCAGCTTATAATCCGTGAACTTCAACTCCGGGTATATGGGCACGTGGCACGCTACCCGAACGTCGATCCTGCTCAAAGGGTTGTTTTTGTATAAGAACTTTGAGTGGAGGAAACCAAGAGAACGGATGGATAGGGCAGCTGCGTGGGAGTTTGCTCGGGGTGACTGTAGGGAATGGAAGCTGCAATTGAATCGACGTGCCCCGGGGTGTATGCTCCCAGTTAGTTAGTTCTTCAGAGTGAAAGGTGGGTATAAAGTAACATCCAAAGGTAAACAGTCCAAAGTGATAATATAATAAGAGGGGAAGTAAAAATGGGATGATATTATCAATACATAATGAGTTAACAAGCAGATGTTGACGTTTACTACAAATATAATTTTCAAAGAGGTTACTAACAGGATTTGATGGACCAGCTATTCCGTAAAAACGAGTAATGTTTATTGAGTTCGGTAGGAAAAAAGCTAAACGTAAACGATAGTAGAAATAAAAAATTGCAAACACTAGTAAAATAAGAAAAAAAAAATCAATATGTAGGTTTCAGTAAATAAAAATGGACCTGGTTCTGGTGTTGGTTCTCGATGGATATTATTACTGCGTTTCTTTTTTCTCTATCTGCACTAACTGTGTCATTGTTAGCAGTAGCTACATCATCTCAATTACTCACTAATTGCTAACGATATATCCACCTTTGAACATAATAATCTCAAATAAAATCTGAAAGTCCTTACGCTTTCGTTTTAAGAAGTTTAAAATCAACACTCGGAAACTCAAAAAAATATTTATTTGTAAAGTATAAAAAAAAAGTCTGTCTGTTTGTCATAAGTAAATTGGGGGTAATATATCCGTAAAGAGAGTATAATTTCTTTGTCAATATTCAGATCTAACATCGTTTTGAGTAATGATATCGGAAAAAGGATATAATAGGGAAAATATTGATATAAAGGGAGATGTAAGACTACTTTGTAAGTACTGACTAGATGATTTATCATAGGGCAGCCAAATAATGGTAAGACTAAGGAGTTAGACTTACTCGTAGGTCACAATTCTCCTCCAGCCATCAGGACCATCCCAGTAATACTCTCCTTTCTTAGAACCGTCGGGAAGACCCGACTCAGTGTGGCCGTGAGTGGGTGTGGTATAACCGAAGGTGTAAGCGGGCAACGTACTGGAATCATCCCCATCCGATTCGATAAATGTTGGAGTGGGTTGCAGCTGCTTTCCTTGGGAGTCTTGCGTCTTCATTACAGCTGAAAGGGATACAGCAGAGGACATAGTATTCAGTTTATGTCAATGTGAATATGACTGTTATCGAAGTTGAATTAAAATGAGTGCAGAAAGGTTTCATATCAAATGCAAAATGACTATACATGTCTATTTCATTAAAAAAAGGTAAATTTTCATCAGGTTTTATGAAAATCATTGCTAGGTAGGTTAGAACACACACGGCCAAGGTAGCTCAGTGGATAGAGCGTCTGCCTCACAACCAGAAATACCGGGGTTCGATTCCCCGGCCGGGTGAAAATAAGTTGGGTGTATCTTCTTTCACGTGTAGCCCCTATTCACCTAGCAGTAAGTAGGTACGCGATGAAAGGCAAGGAGCTGTGACCTCGTTGTCGCGGTGTGTTGTGTGTGAGTGGTCTCAGTCCTCCCCAAAGTTCAGTACTATGAGCTCTGTGCTCTTCCGTAGGGGAACGGCTGGCTGTCTCGAGAGAGACCCGCAGCAGACCAAGAGGTGAATTACACACACACACACACACACACACACACCTTTAGCTCCTGTACAGCCTCTAGCCCCATCGAAGAGGCGATGTTTCTGGCATTTTGCTTCCGCTCGGTAGGATGTACTTTTCCGATTTCCCGTGGAATGATTACTACTTCAGGACGGCTCCAGAACGGCAATATATATAATATATATAAATATATATATATATATATATATATATATATATATATATATATATATATATATATATATATATATATATATATATATATATATATATATCTATATATATATATATATATATATATATATATATATATATATATATATATATATATATATATATATATATATATATATATATATATATATATATATATATATATATATATATATATATATATATATATATATATATATATATATATATATATATATATATATATATATATATATATATATATATATATATATATATATATATATATATATATATATATATATATATATATATATATATATATATATATATATATATATATATATATATATATATATATATATATATATATATATATATATATATACACGTATATAAAGCCCGCTAGTCGCCGCTCCCACAACAGAAAATAGATAAGAGGAGCCAAAAGAGAGGTCAATTTCGGATGGAGAGGTGTCTTGATACACTCTTCTTGAAAGAGGACAAGTCATAGAGGCAGGAGGAAATACAGACGAAGGAAGGCAGTTCCAGATTTTACCAGTGTAAGGAATGAAAGAGTGAAGATGCTGGTTAACTCTTGCATAAGGGGTTTGGACAGTATAAGGATGGGCTAGAGTGGACAGTCGAGTGCAGCGGGACCGCGGGAGGGAGGAGGCATGCAGTTATCAAGTTCAGAAGAGCAGTCAGCGTGGAAATATCGATAGAAGATAGAGAGGCAACATGGCGACGGAATTTAAGAGGTAGAAGACTATCAGTAAGAGGAGGAGAGCTGATGAAACGAAGAGCCTTAGACTCCACTCTGTCCAGGAGAGCTGTGTGAGTGGAGCCCCCCCACACGTGAGATGCATACTCCATTAGAGGGCGGAAAAGGCCCCTATAAATGGAAAGCATCTGTGCGGGGGAGAAGAACTGGCGGAGACGATACAGAACACCCAACCTCGAGGAAGCTGATTTAGTGAGAGATGTGAAGTTTCCAGTTGAAATTTAGGATTTAGGATAGACCAAGGATATTTAGTGTTGAAGAAGGTGTCAGCTGACTGTTATCGATGAATAGGAGATAGGTGTTTGGAAGATTGTGTCGAGTTGATAGGTGATCGTCTCTGGGAAGGAGGCACACATTCCACGTACTTCCTCTACTCCTCATGCTGAAAAGCCTTAGTTCAATCACACTTGTTCTCGTACTATTAAAGATAGAGAGGTAGCTCACAAAACATACCAGAGCCTTCGCATTCCATCTAATCATGATCTTTGTATTTCCGCCCGGAATCGTACCAAATCTATTCACCGACTCACAAAAAAACTTTTTCATAAATGGAAAGTGCCGTAACCTTGCTTTTTCTCTAATTCTTCCAGTTCCAAAGACTTCTGGCACCTAGCCGAAAATATCTCCTCCAGTTCCACTTTTTCATCTTTTCTTCCTCTCCTTAATCCTGACGGCAGCACCGCCGTCTCATCTATCTTTAAGGCTTAACTCTTTTCTCCGACTTTCTGTAAAAACTTCACTCTGGATGATTCTGGGCATATTCCTCCTACTCCTCCCTCCTCTGACTCCTTTATGCCTGTATTAAGATTCTTAAGAATGATGTTTTATATGCCCTCTCTGGCCTCAACCCTCAGCATGCTTATGAGCCTGATGGAATGCATCCTATTGTCCTAAAAAATTGGGCTTCTGTGCTGACACCCTTCTTGGTCAAACTCTTTCGCCTCTTCCTGTCAACATCTACCTTTCCTTCCTGCTGGAAGTACGCCTACATACAGCCAGTGCCTAAGAAGGGTGACTATCCCAATCTCTCTAACTACCGTCCTATAGCTTTACTTTCCTGTCTTTCTAAAGCTTTTGAATCTATCCTAAACCGGGAAAATTCATAACCATCTATCCACTTTGAACCTTCTATCTGATCGCCAGTATGGGTTCCGCAAGGGGCGTTCTACTGGTGATCTTCTTGCTTTCCTGACTGACTCTTGCTTATCTATCCTTTCTTAGCCGTTTTGGTGAAACTTGCGCTACACATTTCGAAAGCATTCGACAAGGTCTGGCACAAGCCTTTGGTTTGTAAACTTCCCTCTTACGGTTTTTATCCCTCTGACTGTACTTTCATTTCTAGTTTCCCTCCCTGCAGTTCTATCTCTGCTGTGGTAAACGGTCATTGTTCTACCCCTAAACCTATCAACAGTGGTGTTCCACAGGGCTCTATCCTATCTCCCACTCTCTTTCTGTTGTTCACTGATGAGCCTCTTTCAATAACAAACTGTCCTATCCATTCCTATGCTGATGATTCTGCTCTGCATTACTCAACATCATTTTACAGAAGACCCTCCCCACAGGAAATATGAGATTTCAGGTAGGAGGCTGCAGAACGCTTGACCTCAGATCCTGCTCTTATTTCCGATTGGGGCAAAAGGAGCCTGGTGTCCTTTAATGCCTCAAAAACTCAGTATTTCCACCTGTCAACTCGACACAATCTTCCAAACACCAACCCCCTATTCTTCTATAATACTCAGCTGTCACCTTCTTCTACACCAGTGGTTTCCAAACCGGGGGGCGTGAGCTGGATACAGGGGGGGGGGGGGGGGGGCGTGATTACGTCTGCCAAAAATTTTATTTTTGCGGGCACACACACACACACACACACACACACACACACACACACACACACACACACACACACACGTACATACACACACACACACACACACATGAAGGAGTAACACTGTTTGAATCATCCTCACTGAGTTTCAATATATATATATATATATATATATATATATATATATATATATATATATATATATATATATATATATATATATATATATATATATATATATATATATATATATATATATATATATATATATATATATATATATATATATATATATATAAATAAACAAAGAATGGTGGGGGGCGTGAGTATTTCTTATAAATCAATAGGGGGCATCATGTAAAAAAGTTTGGGATTCACTGTTCTACACTAAACATCCTCGGTCTATCCTTAACTCAAAATCTTTACTGGAAACTTCACATCTTTTCTCTCGCTAAATCAGCTTTCTCAAGGTTGGGCGTTCTGTATCGTTTCCACCAGTTCTTCTCCCTTGCGCAGATGCTGTCCATATACAGGGGCCTTGTCTGTCCTCATATGGAGTATGCATCTCATGTGTGTATGGGGGGCTCTACACACACAGCCCTACTAGACAGAATGGAATCAAATGGCCGTACCATACATCTCCCCAACCACTTTCCTCTTCCCCTTCCCTTACACGGTGTTCCCTCTCTTTTTGGCTCTATAAGTGGACTCCGACCCCTTTCCTTCCCAGGGGTTAGGTTGGTGGCTTTTGCAAACACCTCTACATGGAAAACTTGATGATTGGAGCATTTTCAACATATTAGTGTGATTATACATATTTTTCGATGTATAATCACATACAAAATGCTTGATTGAATGGTAAATTTATAGGTATAATTGCGTACATAGCGTAAGTGATAAGGTTTGTCAGGAATTCACATATGCCCGCCGCTATCACTTCTCTGCCTTTCGCTCCCATCCCGTCATGTAAGGAGCCGTTAGAAAAGTGATCGAGCCCCCATCAGAGCTATAGCAAAAACCTGCTTGAGTTAATCAAGCAGGTGTGTTGACATGGCAAGGATCAAATCATGATACAAACCCAAAAGTTTTTAACAACATTTGGGGAGGCGATGGCTGAGTGGTTAGCGTGCGGGCCTCACATTTACCGCGAACTGGACGACGTGGGTTCGAATCCGCTGCTACCACCTGGGATTTTTCAGTCACCGCCGAGTGGCCTAAGACTACCCACATGCTGTCCTGAAGATCACCCATCAACCCGGACTCTAAAGGAAACCGTCCAAGTGAATCAAGAACGAGCTCTGGGGGGCAGCATGAACCAAGAAAAGATGGCGCCGCTTTAAAACACTTGCCTGCGCCATGATGGGCTGGGACCGACCACCAGCCAGGTCACTAAAGGGACACAACTCGACGAGTTTACCTTGAAATATGACTTTTCTGTTTTTCTCCACTCTCTCTTATATCACGGTAAGGAGTAACTCGGGAAGACCATTTAAATGCTTTCCGCGACGTCTTAAAAGGCGGCGCAATGGAGTTAAAAGGGCTTTTTGAGCCCGCGCAGACCATTTAAATATTCACATTTTACTAGTAATGATGTTCATAAAAGCCAAAAATATGGGGTTTTCGCTCGGAAATTATGTTTTTTGTCTGGCAGCACGTCCAGAACCTCTGGTAGACCATTGGTGACGCAGTTGTCAACCACCGGCCGTAGGGAGAGCATCGCTTTTCTGTTTCTCACACCTCGTGTTATTATTGAAGTTCTGGGCACAATGCCGAAGAGCAAGGTAGCACAGAGAAACCAAGAACGTGGTAAAACAGCTATGCAGCTGCAGCTTGCGAAAAGAGTCACTTCTGCACAAGAGAGAAGAGATAAGGAGAGAAAGAGGCACCAGACACCAAGGCGCGGGAAGAAGAAAAAAAAAAAAAACAATAGCAGAGGATATGTAACAAGAAACGCAGACTGGAAGGAAGAAGAAGAGATTGACGAAAGTACATCATAACAGGCTGGAGCTCACTAGTTTGTGCTAGAGTCCTACCTCACCCCCACGGTACTTTGTAAGTTTGTTATTGTTAGTAAAAGTGAACGAAACTTTAAACGTGTTTTTCTCGAAACCAAAAATCTTTAACTTCAAATGAGTTAATCTCAAAAACTTATCAACCAATTTTCAATCTGTTTTTTTTAATATAATAGAGAAAAGAAAGGAAAAAAAAGTAGAGCCCGATTTTTGCTCTAACTCAAAATCCAAATTTTTTATTTGAAAAAATGTCAAGAAAAAACATAGTGCGCGAATTTTTTTTTTAAGAAAATCTAATTTTTGTCCTATTTACAAACTCTGGCTCAGCATTGTAGTACAATACTTCATCTAACTACTGTGTTAAGCAAAACGACGGAGGCTCATTTTCTTCATAGAAATTGTATTTTTTTTTTAATAAGGTAAAAAAAGACAAAATGGCTTATAACTCAAAACCACTGACTTTTGGAATAGCAACACTCCTATCAAATATGATGTACGTTCTCATTGCTATCATGTGTCAAAATGTCATTTTGATTACGTAAGAAATAACAGAGATATCATGTTTCGCTGTTTTTCGCTAGTTTTCGCTAGAGAAAAAAAAAGGAAGGCTCTGGTACCTTTTGTGAGCTGCCTCTTTATCTTTCATAGCACGAGAACAAGCGTGATTAAACCAAGACTTTTTAGCATGAGGAGTAGAGAAAGTACGTGCAATGTGTGCCTCCATTCCAGTGACAGTCACCTCTATGATGCGCTGGGTACACACCTGGAAGACATAATCATTCTACGGGAAATTAGAAAAGTACATCCTCAGGGTGTCCCAACGAGCGGTAGCAAAATGCCAGAAGCATCGCCTCTTCGGTTGGTCCAGATGGTGTACAGGAGCGGCATGACAGGATACAGAAATAAGGTTGTGCTCGGAGGAGCCCAACGGAGAGAACAGTTTAACAGAGTAAGCAGAAGGGTGTCAGTTGGGCTAGACATATACAAAGCTTTCGATATAGTCTGGCACAACTCTTCGCTTTCTAAATTACCCTCCTACGGATTCTATCCCTCTCTCTATACCTTTATCTCCAGTTTCCTTTGTGGCCGTTCTATCTCTGCTGTGGTAGACGGTCACTGTTCTTCCTCTAAACCTATCAACAGTGGTGTTTCGTAGGGCTCTGTCCTATCACTCACTCTCTTCCAATTATTCATCAATGATCTTCTTTCCAAAACGAACTGTCCTCTCCATTCCTAGGTCGATGTACTTTGCATTATTCAACTTTTTTTCAGCAGAAGACCCTCCCAACAGGAATTACAAGACTCCAGACTGGAGGGTGCAGAACGCTTAACCTCAGACTTTGCTGTCATTTCCGACTGGGGCAGAGAGAACCTGGTGTCCTTCAATAACTTAAAAACCCAATTTCTCCACCTATCAACTCGACACAATCTTCCGGACAACTAGCTCCTATTCTTCGACAATCGGCTATCACCTTACACTAAACATCCTCGGTCTCTCCTTAACTCAAAATCTTAACTGGAAGCTTCACATCTCCCAGTAAATCAGCTTCCTCGAAATTGGGCGTTCTGTACCGTCTCCGCCAGTTCTTTTTCCCCGCAGTTGCTATCCATATACAGGGGCCTTGTCCGTCCCCGTATGGAGTATATATCTTACGTGTGGGAGAGCACCACTCACACAGTTCTTTTGGACAGAGTAGAGTTTAAGGCTCTACGTCTCACCAACTTCCCTATTCTTAATCTTCTTCTATTTTTTAAATTCCGCTGCCATGTTGCATCTCTTTCTGTCTTCTATGGATATTTTCACGTTGACTGTTCTTCTGAACTTGTTAACTGCATGCCTCCCCCCCTCCAGCGGTACCGCTGCACACGATTTTCTACTCAAGCAACATCCCTATACTGTCCAAATCCCTTATGCAAGAGTTAACCAGCATCTTCACTCTTTCATCCCTCACGCTTGTAAACTCTAGAACAATCTTCCTTTATTTGTATTTCCTCCTGCCTATGACTTGATCTCTTTCAAGAGGAGCGTATCAGAACACCTCTACTCCCGAAATTGAACTCTATTGTGGCCACTCCTCTTAACACTTATTATAGGAAAAGTGATTTGCGGGCCTTTTTTCATTTTTTTCTGCCCTTGAGCCGTTTTCGTTACTGTAAAAATAAAAGTAAAATGGTTTGTTTTAGAGTCATACCTTCCGTTACGATGTTGGTGTCCACAGGTTGTATTGTAGGGGCTAAAAACGAATCACGAGGTTTTGTGTTGGTAATGGTAAACGGTGTTGTGGCAGGAATGGTGGTACCAATATCTCTTCTAGAGGTGGTAAATCTAGTAGTCACAGGAGTTCTCGTTGTGGTGGTTTGTATTGTTATAGAGCTTGTTTTTGAGTGGGTGATATCACTTTCTGCGGTAGTTTGGGGTCTAGCTGCGGACGGCTTCGTAGTCACTGTTGGAAAGAAATGTTGCTATGTTAGTGCAAGTCAGGTCGCCTTCAGAGTAAAGCCTTCGACCCCCCAAAATAGTTTATTTTATTACTAGTTTCATACAAAACTAAACGAAACCAATAGGATAAGAAGAATGAACAAAAAACATATGATTTAAATCAAGGAAATGTTCTCCAGAGAGAGAGAGAGAGAGAGAGAGAGAGAGAGAGAGAGAGAGAGAGATGTATTGGGAGTGATGCGGCAGCCCTGTGAAGAGGTTCACGGGCGTAGTATTAACGTCCCCCATCCCCTTTCCTTTCCCTTTCGTTTCCTTTGGCCATGAACCGCAGTATTAAACGTCCCCGTGTAGATGGGGCTGTTTAATACTACCACGAGAGGGAGCGGACGGGGTCGAAAAAGTTTTGACTCCACGGGGTGAGAAGCTGGGGCCGTAATCTCAAAACACTCCTTGTCGACAGGTGCCAGTTGACAAAAGCGCCGTTTAAAACGGCGCACTATCGGTGTTTTTGTTTCGGCTGGATCCCGATACACAAACATTTTCAAAGGCGCCATTGGCGCGCCGAATCACTGAAAGGCGATATTACCCTCACAGGCGCCTCTTCACGAGTCAACCAATCACAGTGCCCGTGACAGCTGTGATTTTAGAAGTGTGAGCTAATCACGCAGCACTGTTCCCAGCTGACAGCTACGGCACCAAGGAGTGGAGAGAACATTCTAAAATACTCGCACGGCGCGGAGGGAGAAAACATGCGGTTATCGTTTACTATTTGCAGCCCCGCAAAACTGTCAGCGCAGCGCTCCGCAGGGCCGTCACCAATAATGATGATAGCCTCAATAATAATCATCGATATGCACTGATTCACAACGTCGTAGTGAGTGAGTGAGTCTTAATTGCTCTCATGGATAACCTACTGATGTCCTTTTAATAAACTTGGCATCGTTATAGTCACTTGTCTATGTTTTGGCTCATGCTAATCACAATATCTTTCCTTTTTATAGTATCAGAAATATCCATTGCTTCATTTTCCATTTATCTGATAATTTATTTCCTTTATATTATGACAATTTAATGTCCAACGATTGTATCCAAATCACTGAATATTTATCACACACAATTTATCTTTGAGTACAAACACCAGTTAATAGCCATGTTCAGTTATGTTACGAATTCTCTCAATTTCATTCGCTGAGTGGTTGATTTCAGGCTTCTTGTATACACACTCAAAAACTATCGTTACACATTCAGCACGATACAAACTGATACCATGGACGAAGCCATTGAGAACAGGCTACACATGTTGGTATCACTGCGTGTGTTGAGTGTGGGTTCACATGGTTGAACCAAGTGAGCGGGACTCGTAAATGAAGCAGTAGAATTTGAGCTGGCACAGTAACGCTTCATGAAACACACAGGTGGTCTTAGTCGAAGTTAATTGATCTGTGTTCTATGTAGCTATAACATTGCAGTGTTTGGGGTGATGAAATTATGCTTTACCACCTCACACACAAGCAAAAGTTAAAATTTCGTCCATTTAGGAGACAATATGATAAACACCTTGAGGTGATGAGTCACTCAGGATTCGGATATCAAAGTGAATCCCACTGACTGATCGCCACATACGGCTCCACTGAGCCTAGGAGGTTACGTACAACTTTTCTAACCCTTATGATAGATTTATAGTGGATTATAAACTTGACTTTTCACCCAAATGGTAAGATAACGTTGGCATTGGTTTCACTAGTATAGCATGCACTACTCGAGTCACGGTATTCGCTTGTCTCGAAACAATCATGGAATGTACCCAATAAGATTAATTCTCTAATAATTATCGGCGGGTCCTTATACCAACATGTTAGACAAATTAACTCCTGCATGCAAGCTATTTAATTAATTACTCTCCTCCAGACACGGCTAATTTCGGCAATTCAAAACGCCTGCGCCAAATTCCTTATTCGTCAACTTAAAAAGCGCGCAAATGAGGCAGCACAAGAGAGAAGGGTAGCCCAGGAGTAGATTGAAACAACCTGTAGAAGTCTGTTTAAACTTGATCTTTCTTACCAGCAATGCTTTTAGCGTTGCAATTTGAAGTTGTGTTTTTTTTTTCAGATGCCCACAACTAGAACATAAGAACATAAGGACGTAAGGAGTCTGCAAGAGACCGGTTGGCCTATACAATGCAGCTCCTGTACACTCAACCCCACCTTACCTCACCATCCATGGCTTTATCTAACCTCTTCTTGAATGTATCTACGGTATTGGCACCCAAACATGGCCCCCAAGCCTGTTCCATTCGTCCACCACTCTATTGGTGAACCAATTCTTGTCTATGTCTTTGTTAAATCTGAATTTGTCTAACTTAAAACCATTGCTACGCGTCCTACCTGGCTCTTTTACTATCAAAATCCTATTGACATCCCCTTTATTAAATCCCTTCATCCATTCATAGACTTCGATCAAGTCTCCTCGCAACCTTCGCCTTTCTAGCGAGTGTAGATTTAACTGCCTCAGCCTGTCTTCATAAGGCAAGTTTCTCA
The DNA here is from genome assembly GCF_024679095.1 of Eriocheir sinensis. Lineage (NCBI taxonomy): Eukaryota > Metazoa > Arthropoda > Malacostraca > Decapoda > Varunidae > Eriocheir > Eriocheir sinensis. Next base: position 12,137,778 of record NC_066556.1, read on the forward strand.
CCCCCTTAATCATCTTTGTCATCCTCCTCTGTACAGATTCTAACATATTGATATCCATTCTATAGTAGGGGGACCAGAACTGAACTGCATAATCGAGATGAGGTCTAACTAGTGCTAAGTAAAGTTTGAGGATGACTTAAGCGCTCCTATTGCTTACGCCCCTTGAGATGAAAACAAGTACTCTGTTTGCCCGATTTTTAGCCTAAATGCGTTGATCCCTAGGACGGAGGTCAGCGCTCATTAGGACTCCAAGTCTCTCTCACGCCCAGACCTACTTAGAGGAGTGCCATTTAAGGAGTAATTGTGTGAGGGACTATTCCTACCTACACTCAGAATGCTACACTTCCCGACATTGAATTCCATCTGCCACTTCCCCGCCCAATCATATAGTCTGTCAAGCTCATCCTGGAGAACGCTAGCGTCCCTGTCTGATTGGATTACTCTACCGATCTTGGTATCATCTGCGAACTTGCTGACATCACTCTAATTCCTGTGTCCAAGTCATTGATGTAAACAATAAAGAGCAGAGGACCCAGCACAGACCCTTGTGGGACGCCACTCGTAACACTGCCCCATTCAGATTTTTTACCATTGATTTACACTCTCTGCTTCCTACCACTAAGCCACGCCCTGATCCAGTTCAAAACTTTCCCATTTATGCCGTGAGCCTGTAATTTTAGTAATAGCCGGTGATGGGGAACTTTGTCGAACGCTTTACTGAAATCCAGATACAATATGTCATAGTTTTCATCTCGGTCAACCGCCTCGATTACTTTAGTGTAGAAGGACAGCAGGTTAGTAAGGCAAGACCCACCCTTTGTGAATCTATGCTGTGAATCATGAATTAAATTATGCTTTTCTAGATGGTCCCGAATGCTCCCGGCTATAACTGACTCCAACATCTTTCTTACAACTGATGTTAAGCTAATTGGGCGATAATTTGAGGTGGCTGACTTGTCTCCCTTTTTGAAAATCGGCGTCACATTAGCTACTTTCCATTGATTGGGCACATACCCAGAATTTACCGACATCCTAAAGATATCGGTAAGCGGGCCACTGAGGACCTCCTTGCACTCTTTCAGCACCCTTGGGAATACTTCGTCTGGGCCCAGCGATTTGTTTTTCCTGGACTACTTGCCTAGTGATGATCACATCCCTCAACTTGTCGTTCCCTTCGCCCTCATATACCTGAACTCTCTCTGGAATGGTTGTTAGATTTTCCTGGGTGAAAACTGAGAGGAAATAGTCATTCATCATTTGGCTCATATCTTCTCCATTTTCAACGAGCTCACCTGTGTTAGTTTTCAACGGTCCAATTTTGTCCTTTGTTTTCGTTCTGTACAATTTGAAGAAGCCCTTGGGATCGCTCTTGGCCTCGTTGGCGACCCTAATCTCATAATTTCTTTTCACTAGGCGGGTGTTCCTCTTCATCGACCTGGTTAGCTCAACATACCTACCCATGAGGTGGGTTTCTCCGTTCTTTATTTTCCTATAAATTCCTCTCTTTAAGCCTATCTCATGCTTGAGTCTGCGGGTCATCCATTTGGGGTCGTTATTTTCCTTCCTACGTGCTTGGTAAGGGATATGCTGTCTCTGACCCTCTGCAATTACTCTAACTAAATTATTGTAGGTCATTTCTACATGATTCCCCTGTCTTTCCGGTTCCAGCCCTGAGATCTGGCCCTCATCCAGCCCTAAGGTTCCCCAATTTACCTCCTCAAGGTGTCTTCTAAGCCCCTCATAATCAGCTCTTCTAAAGTCAGGCACCATCACAGGGTTGAGTTCATGGGTCACCGCCCAGTCTAATTTAAACCTAATTTCCTTGTGATCACTGCCACCTAATTCTCCCCCAACATCTAGCTCGCTGATCATATTCTCGTTGTTAGTTAAGACCAAGTCTAGAGTGTTGTTACCCCTGGTGGGCTCAGTCACTGCCTGCTTGAGAAAATTATCATGTATTACTTTCAGAAAATCCTCAGATTCTAGATCACCCACCACGCCTTCCCAATCTATATTCCTATAGTTAAAATCCCCCATTATGCAGACATTTTTGCTCCTGCTCGCCCTGCCTACCTCTTGCAGTAATATATCAGTGTCCTGCGTTCATGCCTTCGTCTCATCAGCTCTCCTCCTCTTACTGATAGTCTTCTACCTCTTAAATTCCGCCGCGATGTTGCCTCTCTATCTTCTATCGATATTTCCACGCTGACTGCTCTTCTGAACTTGCTAACTGCATGCCTCCCCCCCTCCCGCGGCCCCGCTGCACACGACTTTCTACTCATGCTCATCCCTATACTGTCCAAACCCCTTATGCAAGAGTTAACCAGCATCTTCACTCTTTCATCCCTCACGCTGGTAAACTCTGGAACAATCTTCCTTCATCTGTATTTCCTCCTGCCTGCGACTTGAACTCTTTCAAGAGGAGGGTATCAGGACACCTCTCCTCCCGAAATTGACCTTTCTTTCGGCTACCTCTTTTGATTTTTTTTGTGGGAGCAGCGAGTAGCGGGCTTTTTTTTATTATTGTTTTCTTTATTTGTGTGCCCTTGAGCTGTCTCCTTTGTTGTAAAAAAAAAAAAAATAAAGAAAACACACGTTTAGTGGAAGCATTAGTTCCAGGATGGCACACGATGAACTTAACTATATCTGACATGCGTTGATGGTTGTTTTTGTCTTTGACATGGGAGAATACTTCTACCCACCGCTGTTACGTATATCACATGAGCATTATTGTTTAATAATCATTTGTGAATATAAAGCTTAAACATGTAGCAGTCAAATCACTCCGTTAATATTAAGATGATATCTAGTATCTCAGTGTCTTCCTTCCTTTCTATCCCTCCCTTCCGGGGGTTCTGTCCTGCTCCCCCCAGCAGAGCTGAGGTGGTGGGGGTGATCGCACAATTACCAACCCTGCCGAGATTATCGGGTTGCTCAGTGTGAAATTCGTCGGACCCCACTGAAACGATAGTTTTTTTAGTGTGTGTACCTCACACAATTTATGCATTTCCTCTCAGCCATGGAACAGTCTCTTTGTTTATGTTCACCAGCGCACTTGTTACATTTTAGGGCTTCTCCATTGTTCTTGGCAGTGCAGTTGGCCCCAAGATGGCCGTATCTTTGACAATGGTAACATATGATTGTATGGTATCTATCTCTCACAGTGTATACTCCTCATTCTACACCTTTTCACCTTCAAATTAATAAAAAATGGACTTCAAATAAAAAAAAGTTGACTTTCAAATTTAAAAAGTTGACTTTCATATTAAAAAATGACCTTCAAATAAAAAAGCTGACTTTCAAATTAAATAACTTAACTTTCAAATTAAAAAAGGTGACTTTCAAATTTTAAAAATGTAATTAAACTGAAAAATACCCCTTTTCCTCTCCCCCTACCCCCTTCAATAGTACTCCCTCCCCCCTTCAATAACTCCCTACTACACCCCTTTTCCTTTCCCCCTACCCCTTTCAATAGTACTCCCTCCCCCCTTCAATAACCCCCTACTACACCCCTTTTCCTCTCCCCCTACCCCCTTCAATAGTCCTCCCTCCCCCCTTCAATAACTCCCTACTACACCTCTTTTCCTCTCCCCCTACCCCCTTCAATAGTACTCCCTCCCCCCTTCAATAACTCCCTACTACACCCCTTTTCCTTTCCCCCTACCCCCTTCAATAGTACTCCCTCCCCCCTTCAATAACTCCCTACTACACCCCTTTTCCTTTCCCCCTACCCCCTTCAATAGTACTCCCTCCCCCCTTCAATAACTCCCTACTACACACCTTTTCCTCTCCCCTCCCCCCTTCCATAGTCCTCCCTCCTCCCTTTAAATAACCCCCTACTACACCCTTTTTCCTCTCCCCCTCCCCCCTTCAAAAGTCCTCCCTCCCTCCTTCAATAACCCCCTACTACACCCCTTTTCCTTTCCCCTACCCTCTTCAATAGTCCTCCCTCCCCCCTTCAATAACCCCCTACACCCCTTTTCCTCTCCCCTACCCCGTTCAATAGTCCTCCTCCCCCTTCAATAACCCCTACTACACCCCTTTTCCTCTCCCCCTACCCCGTTCAATAGTCCTCCCTCCCCCCTTCAATAACCCCCTACTACACCCCTTTTCCTCTCCTCCTCCCCTTCAATAGTCCTCCTCCCCTTCAATAACTCCCTACCCCTTTTCCTTACCCCTACCCACTTCAATAGTACTCCCTCCCCCCTTCAATAACCCCCTACTACACCCCTTTTCCTTTCCCCTACCCCTTCAATAGTACTCCTCCCCTTCAATAACCCCTACTACACCCCTTTTCCTCTCCCCTACCCCCGTTCAATAGTCCTCCTCCCCTTCAATAACCCCCTACTACACCCCTTCTCCTTTCCTCCTCCCTTCAATAGTACTCCTCCCCTTCAATAACCCCTACTACACCCCTTTTCCTCTCCCCTACCCCGTTCAATAGTCCTCCTCCCCTTCAATAACCCCTACTACACCCCTTCTCCTTTCCCTACCTCTTCAATAGTACTCCTCCCCCTTCAATAACTCCCTACTACACCTTTTCCTCCCCTACCCCGTTCAATAGTACTCCTCCCCCTTCAATAACCCCCTACTACACCCTTTTCCTTTCCCTACCCTCTTCAATAGTACTCCCTCCCCTTCAATAACCCCCTACTACACCCCTTTTCCTATCCCCCTCCCCCCTTCAATAGTACTCCCTCCCCCCTTCAATAACTCCCTACTACACCCCTTTTCCTTTCCCCTACCCCTTCAATAGTCCTCCTCCCCCTTCAATAACCCCTACTACACCCCTTTTCCTCTCCCCTACCCCGTTCAATAGTCCTCCTCCCCCTTCAATAACGCCCTACTACACCCCTTCTCCTTTCCCCTACCCCGTTCAATAGTACTCCTCCCCTTCAATAACCCCTACTACACCCTTTTCCTCTCCCCTACCCCGTTCAATAGTCCTCCCTCCCCTTCAATAACCCCCTACTACACCCCTCCTTTCCCCTACCCTCTTCAATAGTACTCCCTCCCCTTCAATAACTCCCTACTACACCCTTTTCCTCTCCCCCTACCCCGTTCAATAGTACTCCCTCCCCTTCAATAACCCCTACTACACCCCTTCTCCTTTCCCCTACCCTCTTCAATAGTACTCCTCCCCTTCAATAACCCCCTACTACACCCCTTTTCCTCTCCCCCTACCCCGTTCAATAGTACTCCCTCCCCCCTTCAATAACCCCCTACTACACCCCTTTTCCTTTCCCCCTACCCCCTTCCATAGACTTCACAACTAGTTGACGGGAAATCTCTTCAGTCTTGGCGCGCTGGCTTCGCGTAAGGGGCCGATTGTTATGGCGACTTTCACTGCGACAACTCAAACACACTCTGCGTTCTTACTCCGAATTTAAGTGGAAACAGGACGAAATCTTCAAGTTTTAGTGTATACAAGCAGGCAGGAGTGTCTGTAGAGTGATTTGGTCGAGGATTCAAGGTAACTTATATAAAATAGCACCATGCGTGCACTTTGAAAACGTTGTGTAAAAAATGGCAAATTTGCGTAACTTTAGGTTGAAATCTTTACGTAAAATGAATGATAACTGTAGGATAGTGAAGTCCACAGTTTTACGTATTAGGAAACAAGAAATGTACGTTTAGTTAGTGCCTACATGGCAACTCAGCTCAGTTCCGCGTCGCCTGCATTTGCTCAAGCTCGTCGGTTCTTCCCGGGGACGTGCAGGCCGACCTGGACCGGGCCAAGGCAGAGGAGAAGGAGGACGACGAGGTGATCTTGGCCCAGCTTGCCAGGGAGCTGGCCGACGACCAGCCGGACCCGCCGACGGACGAGTTGCTCCTCGCCGCGGTCGGCAACTTCGCCGGCTACCTGGCCAGGAAGGTCCAGGCCAACTCCTCTGTGGCCGAGTGCTGCAAGCAGGAGCTTGCCCAGCAGGAGGAGATGAAGATTACCGTGGAGCTCGAGAGGGGCGACCCGCCCTCTGTGATGTTCGACGCCCTGGTCGAGCTGGTCGACAGGGGAGAGCTGGAGACTGGCCGGGCGGTCCTGAAGCGGCCATCTCTCCCAATGGCCCACATGGCGTCCTTCGGGATGTCGCTGTGGGACTCCCTGATGTGCAGGGAGGACACGAAGGAGCGCATGTTGAGGTTCATCTACCTTGCCATGCGCCACAGGGACAGGTTCAGGCACCTCCTGGAGTTCCTGGCCTCAGACCCGACCTTGCAGGGGTACAGGTGCCAGGAGGGGCACAACCTGGCCAACACCATCTTGCCGCACATCAGCAGGTCCTCTTCAACTGTTTCGGTGCTCATGTCTCCAAGGACGTGACCTCAGAAGCGAGGAATAACAAGGCATTGAAGCAGCCGACAGGCAGGAAGAGGAGCAGTATCGAGGAGGGCAGGAAGGAGAAGGCGAGGAACATGGACGGGTACAAGTACAGGCCACTGACCGGGGCCCACAAGTCATAGGCCAAAAGGCTAAAGTGATTGTTCAGGGACGAGGGCCAGATAGCCAGCAAGACGTGCTGCGGCAATAGTGACATCGGAATTCAACCAAAATAAGTTGTGATTGTATATAGAAAATGAATATTTTGCTTTTGTTGAGTAAAATTAAAATGTTTCTGCATGCTTTCCTCAAGTATTAAGTTTCTAATGTGAAAATTAAGTGATTTATTAGATGTTAAAACTTACGTAAAAATGCACTAAATAAAAAATAGAAGTAGCTATTTCGGGCAAAAACTTATAAGATATGCTAAATATTGCTATTGATTCTGAAAATATAAGTGATTATCTCTGCATTTGGTGATGTTTGTGCATCTAGCGTAAAATCTGAGGATTTTATAGCCTTTTTAAGTTTTGTTATACTTATATAAAAAACAATTAATCGGGATTTTATTAGGGAACGACTTTGAATTTTTTGATACAGCTGCTCATGGAGACTCATATATGACTAAGGTAGGTGCATGTTTTAGTTTCAGGTCGCTCTCTTCTTTGGTTTTGAAAATATTTAAATTTTAAATTTTTGAAAATCGGCCCCCTGCGAATCGGCCCCGCGCCCCGTTTCCCGTCAATAGATTGTGAAGTCTATGCCCCTTCAATAGTACTCCCTCCCCCCTTCAATAACTCCCTACTACACCCCTTTTCCTTTCCCCCTACCCCCTTCAATAGTCCTCCCTCCCCCCTTCAATAACCCCCTACTACACCCCTTTTCCTCTCCCCCTACCCCGTTCAATAGTCCTCCCTCCCCCCTTCAATAACCCCCTACTACACCCCTTTTCCTTTCCCCTACCCTCTTCAATAGTACTCCCTCCCCCCTTCAATAACCCCCTACTACACCCCTTTTCCTTTCCCCTACCCTCTTCAATAGTCCTCCCTCCCCCCTTCAATAACCCCCTACTACACCCCTTTTCCTTTCCCCCTACCTCCTTCAATAGTACTCCCTCCCCCCTTCAATAACTCCCTACTACACCCCTTTTCCTTTCCCCTACCCTCTTCAATAGTACTCCCTCCCCTTCAATAACCCCTACTACACCCTTTTCCTCTCCCCCTCCCCCCTTCAATAGTCCTCCCTCCCCCCCTTCAATAAGCCCCTACTACACCCCTTTTCCTTTCCCCTACCCCTTCAATAGTCCTCCCTCACCCCTTCAATAACCACCTACTACACCCCTTTTCCTCTCCCCCTACCCCGTTCAATAGTCCTCCCTCCCCCCTTCAATAACTCCCAACTACACCCCTTTTCCTATCCCCTACCCTCTTCAATAGTCCTCCTCCCCCTTCAATAACTCCCTACTGCACCCCTTTCCTCTCCTCCTCCCCTTCAATAGTCATCCTCCCCTTCAATAAGCCCCTACTACATCCCTTTTCCTCTCCCTCTCCCCTCTTTAATAGTCCTCCCTTTCCCCTTCAGTAACCCCCTACTACACCCCTTTTCCTCTCCCCCTCCCCTCCTACAGCAACCCTTCACTACAACCCTTTTCCTCTCCCCTCCCCCCTTCAATAGTCCTCCCTCCCCCTCTTCAACAACCCCCCACTACAACCCTTTTCCTCCCCCCCCCCTCCCTTCCTTTCAACAACCCCTCCCACCCCTTTTCCTCCCCTTCCCCCTTCAATAGCCTCCCCTCTTCCCCCTGCAACCCCTTCACTCACCCCTTTTTTTCAAAATTTGATTTCGCTTGACTAAATTTGACTTCGCTTGACTAAATTTGACTTCCCTTGTCTAAATTTGATTTCCCTCGACTAAATTTGGGGTGACTCCTTGACATCACTCGACTAAATTTGACTTCGCTTGACTAAATTTGACTTCGTTTGACTAAATTTGACTTTGTTTGACTAAATTTGACTGTTCTTAACAAAATTTGACTTTCCTTGACTAAATTTGACTTCGCTTGACTAAATTTGATCTCGCATGACTAAATTATACTTCGCTTGACTAAATTTGACTTCTTGACAAAACTTGACTTTGCTTGACTAAATTTGACCTCGCTAGACTAAATTTGACTTCGCGTGACTAAATTTGACTTCTTGACAAAATTTGACTTCGTTTGACTAAATCTGACTTCGTTTGACTAAATCTGACTTCGCTTGACTAAATCTGACTTCGCTTGACTAAATTTGACTTCGCTTGACTAAATTTGACTTCGCTTGACAAATTGTGTGGTGGCTGGGGGCGCCCAACATCCACTCACTTGATGTAGTGTTTCTCCAGTGGAAATGCTACACTAAGTGACAAGCCGAAATAGTTAGCAACAAGTATGCTAACCATTTCAATACGCTGGGTGGTAACCAAATAACCAGGGTAGGGGCAGGTCTATCTGAATGATGAATGCAGCGCCCTCAACCTCCCCCAAGCTGTCTTTCCCCCTCTTTCTTTCTCTCTTCTGTTCACGCTTCTTTCTTTGGGTAGCCTGGGGATTAATCCCCCCAGGGGTCCTGCGTCCCTGCCCTATGGCGAGCAGTCAGGCCAGCCCCTGATCTGGGCTGGTTAGGGGGAGGGGCTTTCACCCCCTCCCTCACCAAAAAAGTCCCCTAGCTAAAAACAAATTAAAAAGTAGAGGTCGGGGTCGGGGCGTGAGTCTCGACCCCGATCCGGTCTTGCTGGGGGGCCCGACCGCGCGGCAGGCTTCCACAATGCATCCGCATCCGGGGAGCCTGCCGTCAGTGACGGGTGCAGGGCAAAGCCTACGGGACCCATGCACTTCGAAGGAGGAAGGGCCCCCAAGCACCTCTTTTTGTTTTGGGGGTGGCCGGGGTGGTGCAGAGGCTGAGCCCGCCCGCAGAACCAGGCCTGGGGTTAACCTTCGGAGGGCTCTGCGTGTGGGCTCCTGGAACGTCCGGAGCCTCTCGGACGATGATCGACTGCCTTACCTATCAAATGAGCTCAGAAGGCTGAGGATGGATATAGTGGCACTCTCTGAGACAAGGAGGCCTGGCAGTGGCGAGATCAGTGAGGGGGGTTACACTTTCTACTGGTCCGGCATGAGCAATGGCTTCCATGTCAGGGGGGTAGCTATGGGCATCTCCAGTCAACTGCTGCCATTTGTGGTTGAGGTTGCTCCAGTTGATGAGTGTATAATGCGAGTGAGGCTGAAGCACACATTGTGCTTCATGTCTCTTGTTGAAGTGTGCGCTCCCACCGAAATGCGTGAAAATGAAGAGGAGACGCTCTACGCCAAACTCGACTCCATATTAGACCAGTGCCCTCCCCGGGACACACTCATTGTCCTGGGCGACTTCAATGCTACTACTGGAACTGACAGGGTTGGCTACGAGCTATGTGTTGGTCCCCATGGATCTGGTACCAGGAACATCAACAGCTCTCTTCTCCTGAATTTTGCAAAATCCAGAAGGTTGAGAATTGCGGGGTTCCTGGTACCAGAGACCAGAGCTGCACCGCTGGACTTGGTATAGCGACGCCGGAGGGGTAGCTAAGGAGATCGACCACATTCTCGTAAGTACTCGTTGGAGGATCCTTCAGAACTGCAGGGTTTACCGGAGTGCTGAGTTCTTTGCAAGTGACCAGAGGCGGTGGCTGAGTGGATAGCGTGACGGCGCCGCGTTTAGGACGACGCGAGTTCAATCCCCGCCCGGTGCCACCAAGCTGGGATTTTTCAGCCGCCGCCGAGTGGCTTAAAACTACCCATATGCTGTCCAGAAGACCACCTATCAACTCGGACTCTAGATTCTAGGATTAAAGATGAGCTCCGGGAGTGCAGCATGAGCCAATGCAAGATGGCGCCACTACAAACACTCGCCTGCGCCAGAACGGGCTGGGCCGACCATCAGGATCCACCGGGAAGAAGCCTACCGGCGCAATAGGCCGCGACGTATAAAAAAAATAAAAAATCAAGCTTCATGTCAGGTCAAGAAGAATCTCGAGATGCAACACTACTGTGTTCCATCTCGAGAGGCTGAAGGACCTGGCATGTCCTCAGGAGTATGCAGTGACAGTCTCAAATTGGTTCGAAGTGCTCGGCACCCTGGAGGACCCTGTAGAACTGTGGGATACCTTCAAACGTGAGCTGCCAAGGAGTGCATTGGAGAGCGCCCGAGATCTAGGAGTGGCTTTGCCTCGGTGGAGGCGCTCGAGAATATTGAGGAGAGTCGCGCTGACAGACTTGCTGTGAACCGGGACCAATACAGGGCTCTGTCACGAAGGACTAGAGCTCTCCAGAGCTCTACCTTTGACCTGCTTACCGAGCCCTGAAGAAGCTCTGCTCTAAGTCTCCTTCTCAGGTGAGCGCTATCTGAACAGCTGACGGCTGCCTCGTGTCGGACATGGATGGGCAGATGGCTCTTTTGGCTGAGTACTTTGAGCAGCTGTACATGGCGGACCCTCCACGTGGGCAGCTTCCAGTTGCTGGGTTGCAGGTGGCGGATGCTGACCCACCCATTGACGAAAGCCCACCCTCTCTGGGCGAGGTCAGAGAGGCTGTGGCCAAGTTGAGGGATGGAAAGGCACCTGGCACCTGTAACATCAGTGCGGAGCTGCTCAAAGCAAGAGGTGAGGCCATGATCCGCGGGTTGCATGCGGTCTTGACTGCCGTATGGCAGTCCGGTACCATTCCTCCTGACTGGAAGAGGGGGTTGGTCGTCCCTATCTAGAAAAGGAAAGGGGACCGCCAGGACTGCAACAACTACCGTGGTATTATACTGCTCAGTGTGCCAGGTAAGGTGCTTGCCCACCTATTGCTGATGCGAATTGGCAGCCAGCTGCTGAAGCTGCAGAGATCTGAACGGTTCACGCCTAGCAAGTCAACAACTGATCGTATCCTAGCGCTTCGCGTACTGGTGGAGCGTCGACGTGAGTTTCGACAGGGGATGCTTGCAGCCTATATCGATCTCAAGAAGGCGTTTGATTCAGTGCATCGTGAGGCACTCTGGAATCTTCTGCGCCTCCGTGGGATTCCTGCGAGGACTATTGGTCTGCTGACTGGCCTGTATTCTGGGACAAAGAGTGCTGTGAAGGGGGGGGGGGGGGGGCTTCTCCAGCTTCCTTCCCGTGAATGCGGGAGTGAGGCAGGGTGTGACCTTGCCCCATCGCTTTTCAACACTTGTATAGACTGGGTACTGGGCGGAGTTGTGGACGAGAGTCATTGCGGAGCATCCATTGGCAATACCAGGGTCACTGACCTTGTTTTTGCTGATGATGCAGTAATCCTGGCGGAGTCGCTGGAGGTCTTGCATGGCGATGGCTCTCGAGGCACTGCACGAGGAGGCGAAGCCCTTGGGACTTCAGGTCTCCTGGGCCAAGACCAAGGTACAGGTGTTTGGAGGCTTGCTGGATGAAACAGTACAGTCTGTTCATGCGTGTGGCGAGGACGTTGAGATCTCAGAAAGTTTAACATATCTTGGTAGCGAAGTTCATAACAACGGTGAGTCTGGGCAGGAAGTCTTACGGCGGATTGGTCTGGCCCACGGTGTTATGGACTCGCTCAACACGAGTTGTCGATACCTGTGCAGAAGAACAAAGATCCGGATCTTCAAGTCCCTTGTGCTCCCTGTCTTACTCTATGGTTGTGAGACATGGACACTAAATGGGGACTTGGAGAGGCGGACTGATGCCTTTGGTAATAAGTGTCTACGCAGAATCATGGGATATCGCTGGAATGACTTTGTGTCAAACCGGCGACTACTCCGTGAGACTGATTCGACATATATTACCTGCATAGTCCGTCAACACCAACTCCGGCTATACGGGCACGTGGCACGTTTTCCGGAAGCTGATCCTGTTCATCGGGTTGTCTCTGTAAGAGACAATCCTGAGTGGAGGAGGACTATTGGAGTGGGGAGGGGGAGAGGAAAAGGGGTGTAGTAGGGGGTTATTGAAGGGGGGGAGTATTGAAGGGGGAGGGGAGAGGAAAAGGGGTGTTTTTCAGTTTAATTACATTTTTTTAATTTGAAAATAATTTTTTTTAAAATTTGAAGGTCAACTTTTTAAATTTGAAAGTAATTTTTTTTTTAAATTTGAAGTTCGCTTTTTTAATTTGAAGGTGAAAAGGTGTAGTTTTATCTTGTCATGATGTTTATGAATCAGCTCTCTAACAGTTGGATTACATTTCAAAATATAGTGCATTGTGCCACCAGCGGCAGGCTTGCTAAAAATCTTCTCAATTTTCCCCCCAACTCCAGAAATCAAGTGTAGGAACTCATTCCTGTTTAACAGTGTCTTAATTATCTTATCCCCGGTCTCCTCCTTATGCACTTTGCAGATCATAATCTTTGGCCTTAGTTTTCCCACACTTTATGTGCTAACTTGCTCTACATTTTCCAATTTCTGAGCTGCTTCATTCCTTGTGTTCTCATCATCAAAGTTCATAACAATGTTACCTCCATTCGTGAATCTTGAATCAGTAATCTGAATGCCTTGTAATGCCTGGGAAACTTCATTTTTCAACTCAGTAGCCTTTTTGTCTTGATCAGACTGGGCCCGGATCCACAAAGGCTTAGTTCGTAGTTTTGGGCCCTTAGTGCGTAGTTTTGAGAACATCGAGATTCACAAAGCTCGCGCGCCAATAACTACCAACTAATCGATGACGTCACTGGTTAGCGCGCGGATTCACAAACGTTTACTGCGCTCTGTGTGACGCTAAATTTGTTGTTAAATAACTACTGCCTCGGAGCTGACGGTAACGCTAACAATATTATCATATTTACGTATAAATGCTTATAAATCGCGTTTTTGAACTTGAAATATAACTTTGCGAGTAGAGGAAGACCATTTCTTTATAAAATGATGAGATATACACCCTTTGAGAGGTATATGATAAGTGTGGGCGGTATGGCAACACCCGGCCGGGGCATTGCCAGACCTCCCTCCTCCTTCATCTTCCTACCTCCTCATCCATTCATCCATCCATCTCTAGATTTGTCCCTCCGTGGAGGCACCATGGACCTTTGTTGGGTGAGAACTAGCCCATGAGTTGGGCTGCAGATATGGCAAGACAGTCTTAATTTTCCCTTGTTCCTCCCTTCCGTCCTTCATTCTGTCTGCCTCGATATGTCCCATATTTCTATTTGCTTTCTTCCTGCCTCAATCTCCTCCATGTCTTCTTTTTCTTCATCTTAAGCATGTTCGTAGGTAACAAGGCATCGAACAGCAGAGTTACCTTGACGTAAATGTGCAGCAAACAACGAAATAATTAAATTCGTAGATAACGATTAAGTACAGTTTGCCTTAAAATGAAGAAAAATAGGAAAAGAGAATGGGTTTCTTGAACCAGCAGCTGGAGGGGGCTCCCTAAGATTGGCTGACGGTTCTGTAAACGTGCTTGCGATTCGCTGCAAGGCCAATGACGTCATCAACCAATCAGCGGCCTCGCTGACTTAGCGCGCCTCTAACTACCATCTAAGGTTTGCTTCGTGAATCTGACGCTAACGTCGGTAGCTAAATCAATAGTGCGTAGTTATTGTTGTGCTGGAAGCTTCCCCCGGCGACCATAGGCCTCTAGAAGGCTCCCGGAGAAACGAGCAAAGGGGCGGGGAGGAAGGCGAGCCGTCCGCGCCCCACGGGGCGCGGCCAGGCGCCAGGCGGGAAGTGTTGCCAACTAGCATATATTTTTGCTACATGTTCTTGTATGATCTGAAATATACTGTAATATTCTAGACTGTACTGTTCTGGATATATATAGGAGAAGAGGGCGAGAGAGAGTCAGTCCCAGTCATAGTAAGCTAGTGGTAAGTGAAGAGTCAGAGTGAAGTGTACTACTAAAGAAGAATATTAAACTACAGAAACTGTGCAAAGTGTTTACATATCTCCCTCCCACGGAGTCTCCTGACGGCGACACGGAACTCAAGTAACACGTCCGGCATAACACTGGTGTCAGGAGTGGGATGGTGGAGAGGTTTAATTGGACGTTGGGCCAGGAGTTGGCCAAGCAGTGCAACAATGATCAGTCTTCATGGGATCAGAAGCTGCCTGCGCTTCTCATGGCCTACAGGTCTGCCGCCCACGAGACTACGGGGTATTCACCGGCAAAGCTGATGTTTGGACGTGAGCTGCGATTGCCGGAGGACCTACTGACAGGAAGGCCTCCTGGGGAAAGCCTTCCAAGGGACGCCTCCAGTTTTGCCCGTCAACTAGAGGAACGGCTGGAAGAGGTGCACCATCAAGTCCGTGGTGCCTTGAAGTTCTCCGGGGAGGCCATGAAGCGCGGTTACAATATGAAGGCAAGCCACGTTGACTTCAAGGAAGGAGACCGAGTCTGGCTTTACAACCCGCAGAGGAAGAAAGGACAGTCTCCGAAGTTACAGAGCCCCTGGGAAGGCCCTTACACTGTGCTAGAACGCCTCTCCGACGTGACTTACCGAATCCGGAGAACGGAAAAGACCAAGCCGAAAGTTGTCCACGTCAACCGCCTATGGAGGTACCACGGTCCGGGAAACTACACCTGGAACAACTACAGACACCCACCAGCCGACGAAAACGTAAGGGACGTCCAGGACCGAGAGGAGGTCGACGACGACGTAGGCCTCCTGGCCCTTTCAGCCGAGGGAGATAACCTCCCGGCTTCGGCAGATGTTCCAGGGACACCCCAAGAAGCGGACGACGACGAGGCGCACCAAGAGACAGACGCGCAGGAGGCAACGAACAGAAGACAGAGACAACGCAGGCGTCCACAGCGATACGACGATTATTATGTTTTTGATTAATTCTCTTATGTTTGTACATAGTTAAGTGTGTGATCGGGACGATCACAATTAAGAGTTGGGGATAGTGTTGTGCTGGAAGCTTCCCCGGCGACCATAGGCCTCTAGAAGGCTCCCGGAGAAACGAGCAAGGGGCGGGAGGAAGGAGCGTCCGCGCCCCACGGGGCGCGGCCAGGCGCCAGGCGGGAAGTGTTGCCAACTCGCATATATTTTTGCTACATGTTCTTGTATGATCTGAAATATACTGTAATATTCTAGACTGTACTGTTCTGGATATATATAGGAGAAGAGGGCGAGAGAGAGTCAGTCCCAGTCATAGTAAGCTAGTGGTAAGTGAAGAGTCAGAGTGAAGTGTACTACTAAAGAAGAATATTAAACTACAGAAACTGTGCAAAGTGTTTACATATCTCCCTCCCACGGAGTCTCCTGACGGCGACACGGAACTCAAGTAACACGTCCGGCATAACATTATGTTAGTTCGTAGTTATTGAGTATGTTTGTGAATTCGGGCCCAGAGGCCTTCACGACAAGGAGATTCTTCTTCCTCTTGCGTCTGGCTACGTCAGCAAAACTAGTGCAACCCGACTCTGCCTGATCATCACAAATCACGCCTGCCACCTCACTCAACTCCTCCTTGACACTGGACATCCGAGATTCAACTTCATCTTTAACCACAGATATTTCTTTAGATAATTCTTGCTTCAATTTATCCAATTTTTCAACAATGTTGGTAGCGAGAGACGCTTTATGAAGACATGGAGTGCAAATCTAATTTATTTTAGGCACATCATCCTGCATTCCTGCTTGACTCAAATCAAATTAGTACACTTCACATGACACCGCCTTGGACACAAACAGCATGCAGTCCACTTCTCGCCTGTAAAATCTTCACAGACACAACAGGAATCTTTCAGACTCCTGGTTCTGTCCACCATTGTCGACTCACCTGTTCCAAGGAGCTCACGCCGCACGTCCTCACCCTACCACTCTCACTGAGAAATATTTCCGTTGAGAAGCATTTTTGAAGTGGTGTCACTGATTAGTGGTGATATGTTAATCATTATATACATGAATTAACTTTACCAACAGAATTATGTAATAATTATGTGATAATAGGCTATTTTCTTTGCAGCGATAGATCAATATTGATACGTCACGAATTTCGTGGAAATAGATTACCTGGGTAATAGATTAGTAATATAGCATCAAAAAGATACTGATTTTATTGTGGTTTACTAAGTGGTGATAGGCTAATCGGATCTTGACAATATTGTGATTTGACATAACACGTACAGTAGGCTATTATCAAGTGATACTTAAAATTACACAGAAGCCTTAACAAAAGTATGTTCCTTACAATATATAGGTCATATTAACACTTTTGAACTTGTATAAATAATGCTAAAACAGTACGTAGCCTAATACTCAGCAGTAGCCACATTCCCGTAAGCCCCTATCAATAGGCTAATAACACCATCTATTAATTATTTTAGCTACTGAAATAACGTAACTTCATTTACTAGCCTGTTATGGTGTCACTGGGTCCACCTCTCAATGAGTGGATAAAACAGCATTATCTAACTGTTCATGAGTCACAACTCAAAGTCGCTAGAAATCATTCATAACTTCTTATTTGATTAGGTAATAATATAAGTTTACTATGGTGCTGCCACCCAGTAATTACTTTTGAAATTATGTGCTTCACTCAAAACCATGTTCTGAGGTTGTATTTCATGTAATTGTTAGCTACGAGACGCGTTCTCCTCGACACAAGGCGCCTTTGCCTCCTCAACGGCAGCTCCGACCCTACCTTTCCGCAAAGGCGCTTACGAGCCGTTTTCAAAGATGGCGCCGTCCTGCCGAGCTTTTGTTTATGCATCTTTCCGGGAGCGGCGGTGCGGTAAGGCGCCGTTGCCACGAAAGGCACCTGTAATGTTTTGAGTATGCGGCCCCAGTACTGGTCCAACAATATTACTTAGTAGGATATTTTGTTCATTAGCAGAAAAGTGATGATGTGCAGGAAGTAAAGGGAAGTAATGCTAAATAGTTTTTATAATATATAAATAATGAAATTAATAATAATGATAGATAAATAGATAAATAAATAAACAAAGTTTATATAATTTTCAGTTTCTTAAACGGCAAACTCAGGGTACAAAATCTAATATTCATTAATGAAAAGCCCGTTATAAGAAAGTTTTATATTATGGTGGTTTACTTTTAAATTTCGAGAATGATAAAATTGCATGATAATGTTGAAGTGATTGAAATATATGATTTTACTTGAAGGTTACTGAAGCGAGAGGAAACAAAATATGCAGCGCATACCCTAGCAACGTTGACCTAAATACTTAAATGATTTAGCATCATTTTTCAAGAAAGAATGTGGAAAATTT
>NC_066556.1:12160311-12180311 GCF_024679095.1 Eriocheir sinensis
GAAGAGCCTTAGACTCCAAAAGAGCTGTGTGAGTGGAACTCCCCACACGTGAGATGCATACTCCATACGAGGGCGGACAAGGCCCCTGTAACTGGATAGCAACTGTGCAGGGGAAAAGAACTGGCGGAGACGGTACAGAACGCCCAGCCTCGAGGAAGCTGATTTAGTAAGAGAAGAGATATTAAATTTTCAGTTGAGATTTTGAGTAAGGATAGACCGAGAATGTTTAGTGTTGAAGAAGGTATTAGCTGAGTGTTATCAAAGAATAGGGGATAGTTGTTTGGAAGATTGTGTCGGGTGGATAGGTGGAGAAACTGTGTTTTTGAGACGTTGAAGGACACTGGTTCTTCTTGTCCCAATCGGAAATAATAGTAAGGTCTGAGGCTAAGCGTTCAAATTGCCTCAAGCCTGGAATCACTTAGTTCCTGTTGGGTGGATCTTCTATTAAAAGAAGGTGAGTAATGCAGAGTAGAGTCATCGGCGTAATAATGGATACGACAGTTCGTTTTGGAAAGATCATCAATGAATAACAGAAAGAGAGTGGGAAATAGGACAGAACCTTGTGGAACACCACTATTAATAGGTTTAGGGAAAGAACAGTGACCGTCTACCACAGCAGAAATAGAACGGTCAGAGAGGAAACTTGAGATAAAGGTATAGAAAGAAGGATAGAAACCGTAGGAGGGTAGTTTGGAAAGCAAAGATTTGTGCCAGACCCTATCAAAGGCTTTTGATATGTTCAGCGCAATAGCAAAGGTTTCACCGAAACGGCTAAGAGAGGATGACCAAGAGTTAGTTAGGAAGGCAAGGAGGTCACCAGTAGAATGCCCTTGCGGAACCCATACTGGGGATCAGATAGAAGATCAGAAGATGATATATATATATATATATATATATATATATATATATATATATATATATATATATATATATATATATATATATATATATATATATATATATATATACACAGTTCAAGGGCAATAAATAAATAAAAAAAACTAATAAAAAAGCCCGCTACTCACTGCTCCTACAAAAAAGTCAAGAGGAGTGGCCGAAAGATAGGCCAATTTCGGGAGGAGAGTTGTCCTGATACCCTTTTCTTGAAAGAGGTCAAGTCGTTGGCAGGAGGAAATACAGATGAAGGAAGATTGGTCGATAATTTACCAGCGTGAGGGATGAAAGAGTGAAGATGCTGGTTAACTCGTGCGTAAAGATTTTTAACAGTAAAGGAATGAGCTTGAGTAGAAAGTCGTGTGCGGCGAGCCCGCGGGAGGGGGGGAGGCATGCAGTTAGCAAGTTCAGAAGAGCAGTCAGCGTGAAAATATCGATAGAAGATAGAAAGAGAGGCAACATGGCGGCGGAATTTAAGACGTAGAAGAATATCAGTAAGAGGAGGAGAGCTGATGAGACGAAGAGCCTTTGACTCTACTCTGTCCAGAAGAGCAGTGTGAGTGGAGCCCCCCCCCACACGTGAAATACATACTCCCTACGAGGGCGGACAAGGCCCCTGTATATGGATAGCAACTGTGCGGGGAAGAAGAACTGGCGGAGACGATACAGAACGCCCAACCTCGAGGAAGTTGATTTATTGAGAGAGTAGATGTAAAGTTTCTAGTTAAGATTTTGAGTTAAAGATAGACCGAGGATGTTTAGTGTTGAAGAAGGTGACAGCTTGAGTGTTGTAGAAGAATAGGAGATAAGTGTTTGGAAGACAGTGTCGAGCTGATAGGTGGAGTATTTTTTGTTTTTTGAGGCATTGAAGGACACAAGGTTCCTTTTACCTCAATCGGAAATGATAGCAAGGTCTGAGGTTAAGTGTTCTGCAGCCTCCAGTCTGGAGTTTTGTAATTCCTGTTGAGAGGGTCTTCTGTTGAAAAAAGTTGAATAATGCAGTAAGGAGCGTATGAATGGATAGGACAGTTAGTTATGGAAAGAGGATCAATGATGGATAACAGGAAGAGAGTGGGTGATAGAACAGAGCCTTGTGGAACACCACTGTTGATAGGTTTAGGAAAAGAACAGTGACCCTCTACCACAGCAGAGATAGAACGGCCGGAAAGGAAATTGGAGATAAAGGAACAGAGAGAGGGATAAAATTCGAAAGAGGGCAGTTTAGAAAGCAAAGGCTTGTGCCAGACTCTATCGAAAGCTTTCGATATGTCTAGCGCAACTGAGAAAGTTTCACCGAAACGGCTAAGAGAGGATGACCAAAAATCGAGAGTAAGAAGTTCGCCAGTAGAACGCTCCTTGCGGAACCCATACCGGCGATCAGATAGAAGGTTAGAAGTGGAAAGGTGCTTTTGAATCTTCCGGTTAAGGATTGATTAAAAAACTTTAGATAGACAGGAAAGTAAAGCTATAGGGCGGTAGTTTGAGGGATTGGAGTGGACAGGACAGTTTGTTATGGAAAGAAGATCATTGATAAATAACAGGAAGAGAGTGGGTGATAGGACAGAGCCCTGTGGAACACCACTATTGATAGGTTTAGGGGAAGAACAGTGACCGTCTACCACCGCAGAGATAGAACGGCCGGAAAGGAAACTGGAGATAAAGGAACGGAGAGACGGATATAATCCGAAAGAGGGCAGTTTAGAAAGCAAAGACTTGTGCCAGACTCTATCGAAGGCTTTCGATATGTCTAGCGCAACTGAGAAAGTTTCACTGAAACGGCTAAGAGATGATGACTAAGAATCAGTTAAGAGAGCAAGAAGATCACCAGTAGAACGCCCCTTGCTGAACCCATATTGGCCATCAGATAGAAGGTTAGAAGTGGAAAGGTGCTTTTGAGTCTTCCTGTTAAGGATTGATTCAAAAGCTTTATATATACCTACATGAAAGTAAAGCTATAGGGCGGTAGTTTGAGGGATTGGAATGGTCACCCTTCTTAGGCACAGGCTGTATGAAAGCGTACTTCCAGCAGGAAGGAAAGGTAGATGTTGAGAGGCAGAGGCGAAAGATATTGACCAGGCAGGGTAACAGCACGGAGGCACAGTTCATAAGGACAATAGGAGGCACTCCATCAGGTCCATAAGCCTTCTGAAAGTTTAGGCCAGAGAGGGCATAGAAATCATCATTCTTAAGAATCTAAATAACAAGCATAAAAAAGTCAGAGGGGGGATGAGTAGGAGGAATATGCCCAGAATCGTTCAAAGTGGAGTTGTTACAGAAAGTTTGAGCGAATAATTCAGCCCTAGAGATAGATGAGACGGCAGTGCTGTCGTCAGGCTTAAGGGGAGGAGGGAAAGAAAAAGTGAAGTTGGAGGAGATATTTTTAGCTAGGTGCCAGAAGTGTCTGGAAGAATAAGAGAAAGGAATCTTTTGACATTTGATATGGATGAAAGAGCTTTTGGTAAGTCGAAGAATAGATTTGGCACGATTCCGGGATGAAATGTGAAGATTATGGTTAGCGGGAGTTCGAAGGCTCTGGTACCTTTTGTAAGCTGCCTCTCTATCTTTGACAGCACGAGAACAAGCGTGATTTAACCAAGGCTTTTTAGCATGAGAGGTAGAGAAAGTACGTGGAATATATATATATATATATATATATATATATATATATATATATATATATATATATAGACAGACAGACAGAGAGAGAGAGAGAGAGAGAGAGAGAGAGAGAGAGAGAGAGAGAGAGAGAGAGAGAGAGAGAGAGAGAGAGAGAGACACACACACACACACACACACACACACACACACACACACACACAAGGAGAGGATATAAATGGAAACATACTTTTACTCTGGGATTTGTTTAAGCAAATCGCATCCGGGAGTATGAGGTCAAAGTCAGCAACAAGGTGTATTGTTTTTATAAACCCTTCCTATAACGGTGTAGAAGGATGTGCAAGAACGTATAGTAAAAAAAAAAAGAGGATAAGTGCAAGAAAAATATGGATGAGAAAGTAGACGTGATGGAAGAAATTATACTTACAAAATTTATATTACTTCAATAGCGCCTTCAACTGATTTTTTTTATGTAATACATTATCAATCAAAAAATTGCTATTATACAATGATTGCACACACACACACACACACACACACACACACACACACACACACACACACACACTCCTTGTCCTGAACTCGCGCGGGTAGGATAATGTTGTTGGAGTTCCTCGGGGCAGTTTTTGATCTCTCTCCTATCTTCTCGCATATTCCTCTCTTTACTTGTGCTAAATGCAATGTGCTTTGGTATACGAAGATACAGTGCAACGGATTTATACCTCCTGCGACGTGCCTCCGCGTACCCTCCAATGAAAGTGATCCAGAAACTAAAGGAATTACAACTCTTTCGAAACCGCAGTGCTATATAATACAAACGAGTGCTACAAAACATACCACTGATCACCCTACCCTGATTCCGGTGGAGCCCCCTAAAGGTGTCGAAACCCTCTGGTTGAGGCTATCCTCTCTCCACCACCACCACGCTGCTTCGGTGATCATCTGCCTGGTTTATTACCCCCATCGCGCAGCCTCTGCCTCCAAGCTGATCATCCACACCATAGAAAACATAGACCAACAGCGCACACTCTTCCCCTCTGCAAAAGTGATAATCTGTGGTGACCAGTCAGTTTAACATTTGTGACATAGAGGAACAACGAAACCTCACATATGTGGTATTTTTTTCCAACCACGGTTCAAACACTTTAGACTTAATCCTCACCGACCTGACACACCTCTAACTCCCCCCCAAAACCCTCCCTCCCATGGGGTACAGCACACATCTCTCAGTTCTGTGGACACCTGCGCCCACCACCTCAGGCAAAGCCCCACCCATCACCAAGACATACAGGGCAGTAATGGTTTCAACCACCCGCTCGTTTGGACAGTGGATCACACACCACCCCTGGACTGAAGTTCTCACAGTGTATGACGTACATTACAAGTGGAAACACTACACTGCAGCCTACCAACACATCTTCCCTTAAAAATCACGGCGAGTTAACTATTCAAACACCCCGTTGATCACAATTAGGTTAAAACGCCTAATTGAACAGCGAAACCAAGCCCTCCATAGCAACCCCTTATTCTACAAGTCACTGCGAAACCAAGTAATCCGAAAAATAAAGAAAGCCAAAGCCATATATTACGCCAGAAGATCCACAGCCTCAAACAGTCTTACATCAGCAAATGGTATTAAAAAATCAGGACCTGTATGGACTTACCAAAAACAACCCATCCCATACGTCTCTCACCTCACGGCGTCAGAAGCAGCTAAGGCCATCAACATTCATTTTGCCTCCATCTGTCAATCCCTCTCCAGCCTCGACCTCACCTCACTCCCAGCCTACCTTTCCACCCAGTCATCCCTACCCCTAGTCCAGGACTATGAGGTTGCCAGGTCACTGTGCCGGCTTAAATCCAAACGCTCCACAACACCAGTCGACCTACCCATCAAAATTTATCAAGAGTTTACCCCTGAATTAGCCACCCCACTTGCCTCGATTTTTTTGTTTTACAGCAAAGGAGACAGCTCAAGGGCTTAAAAAAAAGAAAACAGTAATGAAAAAAAAGCCCGCTACTTACTGCCCCTAAAAAGATTAGAGAGGAGCGGCCGAAAGAGAAGTCAATTTCGGGAGGAGAGGTGTCCTGATACCCTCCTCTTGAAAGAGTTCAAGTCGTAGGCAGGAGGAAATACAGATGAAGGAAGATTGTTCCAGAGTTTACCAGCGTAAGGGATGAAAGAGTGAAGATGCTGGTTAACTCTTGCATAAGGGGTTTGGACAGTATAGGGATGAGCTTGAGTAGAAAGTCGTGTGTGGCGAGGCCGCGGGAGGGGGGAGCCATGCAGTTAGCAAGTTCAGAAGAGCAGTCAGCGTGAAAATATCAGTAGGAGATAGAAAGGGAGGCAACATGGCGGCGGAATTTAAGAGGTAGAAGACTAGCGGTACGAAGAAGAGAGCTGATGAGACGAAGAGCCTTAGACTCCACTCTGTCCAGAAGAGCTGTGTGAGTGGAGCCCCCCCCACACGTGAGATGCATACTCCATACGAGGGCGGACAAGGCCCCTGTATATGGATAGCAACTGTGCGGGGGAGAAGAACTGGCGGAAACGATACAGAACGCCCAACCTCGAGGAAGCTGATTTAGTGAGAGAGAAGATGTGAAGTTTCCAGTTTAGATTTTGAGTAATAATTATCAACTCCTCCCTTCGTCAGAGCCAGTGTACCATTGACTGGCAAACAGATTATGTCACTCCAGTCCCCAAAACCTCAAACCTTCAGTCACTAAGCGACCTCAAGCCCATCTCTATCACTCCGATTCCCAGTCTCCTGTGTGAAGACCTCGTCTTCAAATGGACATATTCTCACCTTGCCCTCCTTATTCGCACACAACAGTACGGCAACATGAAGACCTCCTCCATCACACACTGCCTAATCAGTCTCCTTGACTTTGCCTACAGAAATCTTGAAAAACGTAAAATATCAGTAGCCCTTGCATTCATAGACTTCAGAAAGGCTTTTGACGTCGTCCACCACACCACAGTCATCAACAAGGCAATTAACCTCGGTCTCCACCCCAGCATAGTGTTCTGGCTGGCCGACTTCCTCTCCCAGCAAAGTTAGGTGGTGAGGTATCAGGGAGTGGCCTCTCCCCCTCAGCACCTCGCCTGTGGTGTGCCTCAAGGGACCAAAATTGGATCACTGTGCTTCCTGGTCATGATTAATGACGCGCTGACCCACACGTCCCACCGCTGGAAGTAAGTAGACGACACCACGCTGGGAGTCACCATCAACAACAACGACTCTGACTACAGTCAACTCCAAGACCTTCTACTCAGCCTACAGTCAACAACTAAGTCACTGTCAACGACACCAAAACCACAGTATTGCACATTAACACCTCCTCACTCCCCGTCGCTTCCCCCGCAATCTCCATCAACGACATTCCCCTCCAGGTAATCGAGTCAGCCAAGCTACTTGGGGTAACAATAGACAATAAGCTCACATGAAAAGACCACACTACCCTACTTATCAAATCCGCCACCTACAAACTATACCTATTGCGGCGCCTCAAGACGCTGGGGACTCCTGAGCGTGTACTGGCGAATGTGTACGCCCTGTGACATCTCAAGTAATGGACGGCTTACTCTTTTGATTTTGCAGCGCCCTTGTCATTAAGCCGCGAATTTTGGAAAATCAACCGCTTTGGTGGGAATCGCCATAACTCCCTTATTTCTAAGGCTACATAAATGTTTGTGGTATCAATCGACGGCAAATGAATGAATTCCAATATGGTGCATAACATTTCCCTACTCTCAGTAGTTTCGTCGCTAGAGATCGAAACCTAAACCCTGTCGAGGGCGATTTTGACGAACTCCAAACACTTTGTCGTTTTCGTCTAGTGTGACATTGCTATTGCCTCTGAAAAGCTGTACTTTGGCATGTAGCCCCTCTTCGCAATGCAGTTTGACCAACTCGAAGGAATTTTTGATAGCTCGATTCCAAGTTCGTCGTCGAGCCGTCACAAAATAGCCTGTTTTTCGGGCCTTTTGCCGCGATTTGGACACGTCCTAGTTGCTTGCTTATAACATTTTTCTTTATCTACTGCTTTCCAATTTTTTTATGATTATCAGTCTGTATTAAAAGAGCTTTCATTTGCCACCAAGCACGCCTTCTTAGCTTTTTGCTCGAGCTCGACCAGCAGTCGCGATGAAAATTCGCCGAATCAGACTCATTTCACGCGCCGGGACGAAGAACCTTCCTGAAGCCACAAAAATGTATATATCTGCATATAAAAGATCATATATGAACACTTCAATATGTTGACTATCTTATATTAAAACCATTTTAAGATATCTATATAAAAAGTTGCCATTTTTATATAATAATTTCACTATATAAATCAACCTATATTAAGTGCCTTATTATACATGTTACTTCTCCTTTTTTTTTAGTATTCAATCATATTTCTTCCCATTTATGAATAATACAATGTGTGATTACATAAAAACTAATAATATATGAAACATGTGAACAGAATAATACTATAAAGTTAATGTATATTGTGCGCTATAAAGTGTTTGTAGTATGTTGATATATGTGTCATTTTAATTAAGTAATTGTATATAAATTACTTCCAGTATATGTTAAATTATATTCAAGTTTAAAAGTACATGTATAAACTTTATAAACTGTTTTATTGTTTAGTTATAAAAAAGGGTGGGAACGCGTTATATATATATATATATATATATATATATATATATATATATATATATATATATATATATATATATATATATATATATATATATATATATATATTCATAAATAGGAAAAATATGGTTGAGTACTAAAAAAAAGAAGAAATAACATGTACGTTTAATAAGGCGCTAATATAGGTTGATTTATATAGTGAAATGATTATATAAAAATAGTAACTTTTTATATTGATTTTAATAAAAGATAGTCAACATATTGAAGTGTTCATATATGATTTTTTATGCAAATATATTAATTTTTGTGGTGTCAGGAAGGTCTTTCGTCACAGCGCGTGAAATGAGTCAGATTCGGCGAATGTTCGTCGCAAATTCTGGTCGAGCTCGAGCAAAAACTACTGAAGCTAGGAAGGCGTGCTTGGTGGCAAATGAAAGCTCTTTTAATACAGATTGATAATCAGAAAAAAAATGGAAAGCAGTAAATAAATTTAAAAGTTATAAGCAAACAACTAGGACGTGTCCAAATCGCGGCAAAAAGGCCGAAAAATAGTCTATTTTGTGACTGCTCGACGACGAACTTGGAATCGAGATATCAAAACATCCTTCGAGTTGGTCAAACTACATTGCCAAGAGGGGCTACAAGCAAATTACAGCCTTCTAGAGGCAATAGCAAAGCCACACTAAACGAAAAGGGCAAAGTGTCTGGAGATCGTCAAAATCGGTCTCGACAGGGTTTACGTTTCGAGCTCTAGCGACGAAACTAATGGGAGTAGGGAAATGTTATGCACTATATTGGAAAGCACATTGGCAGGGCTAAATCATTTGTTAAATAAGAGTTTTGAAATTCTAAAAAAAATTATGAGCGGTTTTCAAAGTTGGGAATTCAAAAAGTTTTTTTTTCAGTCGTTTTTTGCGAATTTATTCAATTTGTGAGCCTTTTGAGTCGGTTTTCGAGCCCGGTCGCTAATTACAAAATATAACCCTTTCATTGTGCTGTCGATTGATACCAAAAATATTTCTGTAGCCTTAGAAATAAGGGAGTTATGGCGATTCGCACCAAAGTGGTTGATTTTCCAAAATTCGCTGTTTAATGACAAGGCTGGGGGAAGTGTCCGTTCCATGGTATAGCCTAATAACAGGAGGGTTCATTGGTACACCACATTCATACTCCCGAAGCTCACATACACGTCTCCAGCTTGGTCCTCCTCTTTCAACCTCACACAATGCCGCCAACTTGAACAGGTACAAAAACGAGCCTGTAGGATCATCCTGGGCCCCACTTACGAGTATACCACCTACCAAGACGCCTTCGATTCCTTCACATTCATCACCCTCCAAGAGCGACACTCGACTCTGCTGCAGCGTTGTGCAACCAGTCTCCTCATCCACCCCAGACACCGCAGACTTCTCCCGCTTGCAGGGACTACAACAAATTGGCTCCAATACAGGCACGGACAGACCGCCACAAGAACAACACCGTGCCCGTATTGGTCAGCAAAATTGACCCCATGCAAACCACTCTCAGGTATAGAATTTGTAAATACTGTATTTCCATATTTATTACATTTTCCATTATCATATTTTTTTAATATTGTTGTTGTTTTTGTTGTTGTTGTTGTTTTTCTTCTTCTTCTTCATTTTCTTCTTGGTCTTCTTCTTCTTCTTGTTATTATTATTATTATCATCATCATCATTATTATAGAAGCATTGCCAACACATTTTGTCCACATAATTTAGGGATATTTTCAGCTCAAGGGCTGCAATTCTTTTCCTAATGAACTGTTTTCTTTTTCTTCTTCTTCTTCTTCTTCTTATTCTTATTATTATTATTATTATTAGTAGTAGTAGTAGTAGTTTTATTATTGTTATTACGTAAGCTTTGACCTTGGTTGGAGTTGGGGGTGTTCAATTTCATTCTGAGGCAATTATCTGCATTCAATACGCTATATCATATTCATTATATTTTTCACAAACTGGTTCTTCGAGCTGGATACACTGAAATATTCATTGCTCCCAAGTACGGTTGAGAGTCTAGGATTAGTTACCTAACCATAATTCCAAGTAGCCTATAATTACAGGGCAATCGCTAGGTACGTGCGATACCCTTAGGCCCATACGGTACTCGTGCCGTTTGTAAATACGGAAATAATGAATTATGGTGAGACTCGGACTGATAATTACTCACGGTTCCGGGAAGTCTTATATCCAGGCTACCACTTTTTAATTAACGTGCTAGTGGTTGATGGTAGTTCCGAGACATACGTGAAACAGTCGGCTAAGTTGTTTGAGATTCATAAGACCATTGAATCATCCCTGTAGACTTGCGAGCCATGCACAGTGTAGCTACATCCAACCTGGGAAGGCAGGCAACACATTTGGCACGAAGTCAAAGGTGCCATTAATTTTAATTATGAGCGGGGGGCAACTAAATTTAATCATAAAGTAATTTGAAAATTGTTAGGATTTATCCACCTCTTGTTATTGGTTAATTCGCTTACGTAATTTTTCTGAGCACCTCTTAGGCGGTTATTATTTAATTCAATTAAAATATTGTCTACTAAGAGGAATATTGCTAGTCATTAGGCTTATTGCGCCACTCTTAGTGACCAAATAACTCAAGGACTCCAGAGCCTTAGCGTGGATCAAACGCAAGTAAAAACCTGGAACCGCCTGTTAGAGAACCGATTAACAGCTTTGGGGAAGTTGTATACTTCTCTCTTTGATGAAATACAGGATTATGAGGAATTTATTAAGGTCTTTCTAGAAAAGGCTTCACTAGACGAGAAAATCCTTTCCCTCTTAACTCAAATTAATACAGCCCTAATTGAGGAGCCAAATCCATCAGTAAACTTGAAACAAATTTTGGATCTACACAAAATTGAACTACCAGAATTTGATGGGAAATACTCAGAGTGGGATTCCTTTTGGGATCGATAATCCGCTAGTGTAGATTCTAGAACCGAACTAACTCCTGTGGATAAACTTAACTATCCGAATGAAGCATTGAAGGGTAATGCTAAGACACTAATAGATGACAATTATGAGGATGCAGTGAAATTATTAAAAAAACACCTATGATAACCCGAAAAGGAAACAAAATGAGTTTGTATTGCACTTAATTCACATTAAATCCCCATGCCGTAATGCAAGCTCATTGTCGGAGTTTCGGGCCCAATTAGAATGCACCCTCATGAAATTGGAAAATCTGGGCTATAACTGAGCTCTTTCTAGTTGGTTCATCTGCTCTGTCTTGAGGGAGAAATTTCCTGCCAAGACGGTGAAGATGATACAGCAGAATGTCAACAAAGACTATTTAGTGCTTGGAATGTTCGCGATATGAAGAAGGCATGCTTATTTCCTATCTGAGTACTCTGTATGGTGTGTATATTGGTGCGTTGAATGTTCTAGGGTGTGCTATATTTTTTAATTAGGTATTTGATAGTTTAAAATCAAGTTATCAATACTGATGGCTAAGACTTCATTGTCATTCCATTACTAAATACATCTGTGCTGTTTATCTCTCACCTAAATCTACTAACTATGTAAAATTCTTTGACTGTTTGAAATCTAAAGTGGAGCACATCTTGACCCACCCTCCCTTCGCCGAAATCTTCATTTTGGGAGATTTCAATGTTCACCACCAGCTTTGGCTTTCATCCTCTTTCACTGTCAGCCTGGTGAACAAGCATACAACTTTGCTCTCCTCAACGATCTAGAGCAGTTGGTTCAGCACCCTACATGTATTCCCGACCGTCTTGGAGACAGGCCCAACATACTAGACCTCTTCTTCTTTTTTTTTTTTTTTTTTACAACAAAGGAGGCAGCTCAAGGGCACACAAAAAAAGAAAACAATAATAAAAAAAAAAAGCCCGCTACTCGCTGCTCCCAAAAAAGAAACAAAAGAGGTGGCCGAAAGGAAGATCAAATACGGGAGGAGAGGTGTCCTGATACCCTCCTCTTAAAAGAGTTCAAGTCGTAGGCAGGAGGAAATACAGATGAAGGAAAATTGTTCCAGAGTTTACCAGCGTGAGGGATGAAAGAGTGAATATGCTGGTTAACTCTTGCATAAGGGGTTTGGACAGTATAGGGATGAACATGAGTAGAAAGTCGAGTGCAGCGGGGCCGCGGGAGGGGGGGAGGCATGCAGTTAGCAAGTTCAGAAGAGCAGTCAGCGTGGAAATATCGATAGAAGATAGAAAGAGAGGCAACATTGCGGCGGAATTTAAGAGGTAGAAGACTATCAGTATGAGGAGGAGAGCTGATGAGACGAAGAGCCTTAGCCTCCATTCTGTCCAGAAGAGCTGTGTGAGTGGAGCCCCCCCACACATGAGATGCATACTCCATACGAGGGCGGACAAGGCCCCTGTATATGGACAGCAACTGTGCAGGGGAGAAGAACTGGCGGAGACGGTACAGAACGCCCAGCCTCGAGGAAGCTGATTTAGTAAGAGATGAGATATGAAGTTTCCAGTTGAGATTTTGAGTTAAGGATAGACCGAGGATGTTTAGTGTTGAGGAAGGTGATAGCTGGGTGTTGTTAAAGAATAGGGGATAGTTGTTTGGAAGATTGTGTCGAGTGGATAGGTGGAGAAACTGTGTTTTTGAGGCGTTGAAGGACACCAGGTTCTTCTTGCCCCAATCGGAAATAATAGTAAGGTTTGAGGCTAAGCGTTCTGCAGCCTTCAGCCTTGAGTCGTTAAGTTCCTGAAGGGTGGGTCTTCTATTAAAAGAAGTTGAGTAATGCAGAGTGGAATCATCGGCGTAGGAATGGATAGGACAGTTCGTTTTGGAAAGAAGATCATCAATGAACAACAGAAAAGAGTGGGAGATAGGACAGAACCCTGTGGGACACCACTGTTAATAGATTTAGGGGAAGAACAGTGACCGTCTACCACGGCAGAAATAGAACGGTCAGAAAGGAAACTGGAGATAAAGGTACAGAGAGAAGGATAAAAACCGTAGGAGGGTAGTTTAGAAAGCAAAGATTTGTGCCAGACCCTATCAAAAGCTTTTGATATGTCCAGCGCAATAGCAAAAGTTTCACCGAAACGGCTAAGAGAGGATGACCAAAAGTCAGTTAAGAAGGCTAGGAGATCACCAGTAGAACGCCCCTTGCGGAACCCATACTGGCGATCAGATAGAAGGTCAGAAGTGGAAAGGTGCTTTTGAATCTTCCGGTTAAGGATTGATTCAAAAGCTTTAGATAGACAAGAAAGTAAAGCTATAAGACGGTAGTTTGAGGGATTGGAGCGGTCACCCTTCTTAGGTACAGGCTGTATGAAGGCATACTTCCAGCAAGAAGGAAAGGTAGATGTTGACAGGCAGAGGCGAAAGAGTTTGACCAGGCAGGGTGACAGCACGGAGGCACAGTTTTTAAGGACAATAGGAGGCACTCCATCAGGTCCATAAGCCTTCTGAGGATTGAGGCCAGAGAGGGCATAGAAAAAATCATTTTGAAGAATCTTTATAACAGGCATAAAGGAGTCAGAGGGGGATGAGTAGGAGGAATATGCCCAGAATCGTCCAGAGTGGAGTTTTTAGAAAAGTTTGAGAGAAGAGTTCAGCCTTAGAGATAGATGAGACGGCAGTGTTGCCTTCAGGACTTAGGAGTTAAAGGAAAGATGAAGAAGTGAAGTTGGAGGAGATGTTTTTGGCTAGATGCCAGAAGTCACGGGAAGAGTTAGAGAAAGCAAGGTTTTGACATTTTCTATTAATGAAAGAATTTTTGGTTAGTCGGATAATAGATTTGGCACGATTTCGGGCAGAAATGTAAAGTTCATAATTAGCATTAGTTTGAAGGCTCTGGTACCTTTTGTGAGCTACCTCTCTATCACTGACAGCACGAGAACAAGCGTGATTAAACCAAGGCTTTTTAGCGTGAGAAGTAGAGAAAGAACGAGGAATGTATGCCTCCATTCCAGAGACAATCACCTCTGTGATGCGCTGAGCACACACAGAGGGGTCTCTATTCTGGAAGCAATAATCATTCCACGGGAAATCGGAAAAGTACATCCTCAGGTCGTCCCACAGAGCTGAAGCAAAATGCCAGAAGCATCGCCTCTTCGGTGGGTCCAGAGGGTGTACAGGAGCGATAGGACAGGATGCAGAAATAAGATTGTGATCGGAGGAGCCCAACGGAGAGAACAGTTTGACAGAATAAGCAGAAGGGTTTGAGGTAAGGAAGAGGTCTAGAATGTTGGGCCGATCTCCAAGACGGTCGGGAATACGTGTAGGGTGCTGGACCAACTGCTCTAGGTCGTTGAGGATAGCAAAGTTGTAGGCTTGTTCACCAGGATGGTCAGTGAAAGAGGATGAAAGCCAAAGCTGGTGGTGAACATTGAAATCTCCTAGGATGGAGATTTCAGCGAAGGGAGAGTGGGTCAAGATGTGCTCCACTTTAGAATTCAAATAGACAAAGAATTTTACATAGTTGGTAGAGTTAGGTGAGAGATAAACAGCATGTATATGTTGTGTGAATGTAGTGTGGTGTGGATAAAGAGAGGATCTGTCTTTAGAGAGCATGCTGAACTACTCTCCGGTTCTGGTGAGACAATAGGGAAACGGTTAGTGAGGACATGGGAAGGGTCTTTGGAGGGCTTCAGCTCCCTTTTCACCTCTCATATATACCTCACCGGGAGTGGCTTGCGCCCGTTCGGTAGGTGTCTTCCTACCTACCTCTAACCATTCTGCTTACTCTGTCAAACTGTTCTCTCCGTTGGTCTCCTCCGATCACAACCTTATTTCTGTATCCTGTCCTATCGCTCCTGTACATCCTCTGGACCCACCGAAGAGGCGATGCTTCTGGCATTTTGCTTCAGCTCGGTGGGACGACCTGAGGATGTACTTTTCCGAATTTCCGTGGAATGATTACTACTTCCAGGAGAGAGAACCCTCTGTGTGTGCTCAGCGCATTACCGAGGTGATTGTCTCTGGAATGGAGGCATACAGTACATTCCACGTACTTTCTCTACTCCCCATGCTAAAAAGCATTGGTTTAATCACGCTTGTTCTTGTGCTGTCAAAGATAGAGAGGCAGCTCACGAAAGGTACCAGAGCCTTCGAACTCCCGCTAACCATGATCTTTACATTTCCGCCCGGAATCGTGCCAAATCTATTCTTCGACTTACCAAAAACTCCTTAATCCATAGCAAATGTCAACACCTAGAGTTCTCCAATTCTTCCAGAGACTTCTGGCACTTAGCCAAAAACATCTCCGCATCTTCTTCCCTCCTCTTCTTAACCCAGACGGCAGCACTGTCGTCTCATATATCTCTAAGGCTGAAATTTTCACTGAAACTTTCAGTAACAACTCCACTGTGGACGATTCTGGGCATATTCCTCCTACTCATCCCCCCTCTGACACCTTCATGCCTATTAAGATTCTTAAGAATGTTGTTTTCTATGCCCTCTCTGGTCTCAACTCTCAGAAGGCTTATGGACCTGATGGAGTGCCTCCTATTGTCCTTAAAAACTGTGCTTCCGTGTTGACACCCTGCCTGGTCAAACTCTTTCGCCTCTGCCTATCAACATCTACCTTTCCTTCCTGATGGAAGTACGCCTTCGTACAGCCTGTGCCTACGAACGGTGACCGTTCCAATCCCTCAAACTACCGCCCAATAGCTTTACTTTCCTGTCTATCTAAAGCTTTTGAATCAATCCTTAACCGAAATATTCAAAAACACTTTTCCACTTCTAACCTTCTATTTGATTGCCAGTATGGGTTCCGCAAGAGGCGTTCAACTGGGGATCTTCTTGCTCTCGCAACTGATTCTTGGTCATCCTCTCTTAGCAGTTTCGGTGAAACTTTCTCAGTTGCGCGAGACATATCGAAAGCCTTCGATAGAGTCTGGTTCAAGTCTTTGCTTTCTAAACTGCCCTCTTTCGGATTCTATCCCTCTCTCTGTTCCTTTATCTCCAGTTTCCTTTCCAGCCGTTCTATCTCTACCGTGGTAGACGGTCACTGTTCTTCCCCTAAACCTATCAACAGTGGTCTTCTTTCAACAGAAGACCCTCTCAACAGGAATTACATGACTCCAGACTGGAGGATGCAGAACGCTTTACCCTCTAAGTGCTATGGCCGGGCATGGTTTGAACCCCGTACTATTGGAGCCGGGGAGAAGTGAAGACAAAATTCACACGTTAGCATCTCAGAAGTTGCAGTGTGATTTGGGAGGGAGGGAGGAAGTAATGAATGAAGAAGGGGAAAACACTGGTGTTTTATATTGGGGAAGGATTAGCAGAGATAATTATCTTCTCTCTTCTCTTCTTCCTTTTCCTTTCTTCCTTTCTCTTTCTTTTCTCTTTTTTTTCTTCTTCTTCTTTTTCTTCCTTTCTTCCTTTTCTTTTCTATTTTTTTTCCTTTATCTCTCTTTCATTTTTTACTTTTTCTTCCTTTCTTTCCTTTTCTTTCCCTCTCTATTTCTCCTTATATATTTATTTCTCATTATTTTTTTCTCTTTATTTTGCTTTCTTTCCGTTTCCTTCCCCTTCTTTCTTTCTTCTTTCTCGCATTCTTTCTCTTTTCTTTCCGTTTCTTTCTTCTTCTTTTTTCTTTCTCTCTCTCTCTTCCCTTTCTTTCTCTTTCATTCTTCTTCTCTCTTTCTTTATCTCCTTATTTCTTTTTGCTTTCTCCCTTTCACTTTCTCCTTTCTTTTTTCTTCCTCTCATTCTTCTTCACATACGCAGGATATTTTGAGGAGGGAGGGAGGAGAGGAGGATGGAGATAGATGGGGGGAGGAGGAGGGGAGATCATTATGGAAAGGAACTCTCTCTCTCTCTCTCTCTCTCTCTCTCTCTCTCTCTCTCTCTCTCTCTCTCTCTCTCTCTCTCTCTCTCTCTCTCTCTCTCTCTCTCTCTCTCTCTCTTCAAATTTATTCAGGTTATTGGTGGCGATGGTGTCGATTATAGGTGACCTGACCTTGGGAGGATTTACATAGATTTACATAGAAAATCAGACCACACAGACCCCTTGGTCCAGACTTGGTGGTCTGTCCTTAAACCTAAGTGATTTTACATTAATCAGAAGACTCCAAAACGTTGCATTTCTACTCTAGTTGATATTAAGTTGAAGGAAGTGACGGTCGAGCTTATTTTTGAAGGAGTCAATCGTGTTACACTGGACCACTGATGATGGGAGCTTATTCCATTCTCGCACTACAACGTTGGTGAAGAAAAATTTGGTGCAGTCTGAATTTACTTGTCTACATCTGAGTTTTACGCCATTGTTCCTCGTGCGCAAAGTGTCATCGATCATAAACAATGTTGATCTGTCTACATTCGTGAAACCATTAAGTATTTTAAAACATTCGATCAGTTTTCCTCGGAGGCGACGTTTCTCAAGAGAGAACATGTTAAGGGTAGAAAGCCTTTCTTCGTAGGATTTGTTGCGCAAGGAAGGGATAATTTTCGTTGCCCGACGCTGAGAACCTTCTAATTTAGCAATATCCTTTGCATGGTGGGGAGACCAAAACTGTACCGCATATTCCAAGTGGGGTCTGACTAAACTGTTGTAGAGCGGGAGCATTACATCTTTATTTTTAAATAAAAAGTTTCTTTTAATGAAGCCCAACATTCTGTTCGCTTTATTTGCTGCATCGATGCATTGCTGTGAGAATTTGAGGTTTGACGCGATTTTGACCCCCAAGTCCTTGACGCATTGAACGCTTTTGAGTTTAACGCCGCGCATTTCGTAATCAAACTTCTTATTCCTCGTTCCAACTTGAAGGACCTGGCACTTGTCTACGTTAAAGGGCATCTCCCATCTATCCGACCAAGCTGGTCACCCTGGTACACCACTCTCTCTCTCTCTCTCTCTCAGCATATCTTGGTATTAGTTCACAGTGCTGTGCAGTGACTCCAAAAATTAGGGATATCTATATGACTATTATGAAATCAGCCCCTTGCCATAAGTAGAATACAGTAAACTGATCGTTGTGTTCGTGTAGGGTATGTTGCTTAGTTGTGGTATCATGAATGAAGTAGATGTGGTGATGTGAATTTTGTCAGGAGTTGCTGGTTGCTAATAGAAATCCCTCGTACTCATAAACGATGCAATTTAACTTGCATGTTGAGTGTCAATATCCTACTTTTTAAACAGCAAAATGAAATAGTGCCATTATTACCATTTACCATTACATACCTTAGATAATTATAATCATTACATATATTTTTAATGTACGCACTCTGTACGTTTAAATTATTATCTATATGAAAAAAAACTAATATATTTGAAGTAATTCTGGAGTGACGTAGAGTGAGATATAAGGTAAAATCTTTAAATCTAAGGTAATTGTCTTCAAAATCTAAGGTAATTCCGAAAGTCAATTCCGAGAACTCTGTTCCTTTGTCTCCTCCCGCCGTCATTTGGTGTAGTTACATTTGTCTCCTCTCAGTACGCTACTTGTGCTTGAAGCCTTACACGTGCGACATTTGAAATGATGATTTTCATTATTATGTGCAGTACTTAATTAGTTGTATTTCATTTTAGAATGTCACACCGACATTATTTTTCATAGATTTCTTCAAAATAAAGATCTTAGCAGAAAGTGGATTTCGCTCGTCATAGATGTCACAGGAGAGAGAGAGAGAGAGAGAGAGAGAGAGAGAGAGAGAGAGAGAGAGAGAGAGAGAGAGAGAGAGAGAGAGAGAGAGAGAGAGAGAGAGAGAGAGAGAGAGAGAGAGAGAGAGAGAGAGAGAGAGAGAAAAAAATATATATATATTTGTTTTACCGTACCAATATGGCGGTCAGCGGCCGGCAGTATAGGCTTTGGAGGAAGAATAGATGGAGTGGCCCTCAGCGGGCGCCGCTCTTCACTGTGAGGTGAAGCATGGGGGGTACGGGTGGGCGGAGCTTGGCCGGTGAGCAAGTCCACTCATTACATTGGCTTTCTCGCTCCCAGATCGTCGGAGTAAATGAGCTTGTCTGCCATATTTCTTCCACGTATCTTATGTTTTTAGTTATTCAACTGCTGCAGTATATGCACTAAGGATGTATGTACAGGTTTTCATAGAAAAAACACCAGCATTTCCTTGTAATTATTTAGAAGATGAGAAGAAATGTTCCACACCCGCCTTGATCCCTCACACTTCCTCTGTATATTATTCATTATATATTGCCCATGGCCTCACTTTTAATGTAGAAAGATGTACAGCCTTCTATGTAGAGCTTCTCAGGTGTGATGAAAACTCACAACGAGAAAACATAAGGAAGTATAGGGGCAGGAAGGATAAATTCTTACCAATGCTCAAATAATAGTCAATATTTGACTCGACGTCAACCAACCGTGTTGCACAATCATGCATGTCACTGTCAGAGGAATATTAACCAGTAAATAGAGAAAGTGCAGCATACAGGTCAGGAACCAATTACTGAGAGGGGTTGGTTTCATGTTTTTAGGGAGAGAAATGGTTGTGAAGTGGTGGAGATGGCTTGATCACTAGAGATGAAAAAAAAAAGACTTACAAGAGTGGAATAAATAATAGAAGATAACTCCTGTAAGAGAGAGAGAGAGAGAGAGAGAGAGAGAGAGAGAGAGAGAGAGAGAGAGAGAGAGAGAGAGAGAGAGAATGAGAATGAGAAAGAGAATGAGAGAGATAATGAGAATTAGAAAATAAGAATCAGAGAATGAGAGAATGAGAGAGAATGAGGGAGACTCGTTATGAGCTAGAGGTAATGAAAATGAGAGAACATGAGAGAAAGAATGAGAAAGGAAGAGAGAGAGAGAGAGAGAGAGAGAGAGAGAGAGAGAGAGAGAGAGAGAGAGAGAGAGAGAGAGAGAGAGAGAGAGAGAGAGAGAGAGAGAGAGAGAGAGAGAGAGATGTATTATATTGT
>NC_066556.1:12185311-12187811 GCF_024679095.1 Eriocheir sinensis
CCTCCAGTCACCTAATCAGTCCATCACCCACTCCACCCCTATTTTTAATTTTCCAAATTAGTCTTCTGTGCGGTACTTTGTCGAATGCCTTTTTCAAATCCAGGTACACTCCATCCCCCCAACCTTCTCTCTCTTGTATTAAATCTGTCACCCTTGAGTAATAACACAACAAGTTGGTGACACAAGATCTCCCTCTCCTGAATCCAAACTGGCAATCCGATATCATTTTCTCACTTTCTAAGAAATCTGACCACCTGTTTTTAACCAGCCTCTCGCATATCTTCGCAACCACACTAGTGAGTGATACCGGTTTGTAATTTAATGGGTCCTCTCTCTTGTCTCCTTTAAAAATTGGTACTATGTTTGCTCTCTTCCAATCTTGTGGTACCTCTCCGTCACTCATGGAGGCGGTCATTATGGAGTGCAGTCTTTCTGCAAGTTGCTCACTACATTCTTTCAAGATCCACCCTGATACACTCCATCCGGCCCCGTCGCCTTTCTTACATCCAGCTCGTTCAAGCTTTCCTTGACCTCCTGCACCGTTAACTGTATCTCCTGCATAACCCTTCCTCTTTCCTGGCCCGGTGGTTGTACAAATTCGTCTTCTTTTGTGAAAACTCTATGGAAACTGTTATTCATCACTTCTGCCATCTCTGCTGGGTCCTCATATGTAGTTCCATCATTTTCAGTTTATCGATTTTTTCTCTTTTCTTTATTTTGCCGTTCACATGTCTGTAGAATAGTTTGGGTTGGTCTTTGCACTTGTCGATTATATCTTTTCCATATTTCCGTTTTTCTTCTCTTCTTCTCTGTATATTCATACCTTGCTTGTTTGAAATCGTTCCACGAGTTGATTCTTCGTCTCCTCCATCCCTTCCAATCTGTGTGTGTGTGTGTGTGTGTGTGTGTGTGTGTGTGTGTGTGTCACACTGCCTGTGTTTGTCTGTCTGTCTGTCTGTCTGTCGCTGTCTATCTGTTTATCTTTCTGTCTGTGTGTATATCTCCCACTTTCACTTTATCTCCTCTATCATTATTATCTACCTACATCTTTTCCTTCTTTTCCTTCCTCTCCTTCTTCTAAAACTTCTCTTTTATCTTCTCCGTCTTCTTCTTCTTCTTCTTCTTCTTCTTCTTCTTCTTCTTCTTCTTCTTCTTCTTCTCCTTCTTCTTCTTCTTCTTCTTTTTCTTCTTCACCTTTTTCTTCTTCACCTTTTTCTTCTCTTTCCTCTTTTTCTTTTTCTTCTTTTTCTTCCTTCTCGTCTTTACTTGGCCTCCTATTTTCCTCCTGCACCTCCAAGTCCTCAGTATCTTTCCATAATAACCCGAAAGAATGCAGACTGCTTCCTGAGGGTGTGGAAATCCCCACTGCAGCTGAGAGTATTAGAAAAATGAAAGAGGAGAGCGAAGAAAAGGAGGGGAAGGAGAGGGTTGAAGGTAGGAATGAAAGCAAGTATCCGATAGTACGAGTAATCGCTGCTAAAACCTGATTTACCTTTCCTTATTGGAACAAAACTCTTAATAACCTAACAGAGAGAGAGAGAGAGAGAGAGAGAGAGAGAGAGAGAGAGAGAGAGAGAGAGAGAGAGAGAGAGAGAGAGAGATAATTTTTTTATTTAACTTTTCATAATATTTCGCACATTTTGTAAATTATCTTCATTTGGTACTAATTCATCGCTTTACTTGAATTCCATGACCATTTCGTTACGTGACAATCATCTGCAAAACTTAAGTAAATATAGTTTTTGCCATCTATTTTTTGTTTTTTTATTGTATTTATTGATTAGTCTGGGCGATATATGGTTTGTATAATCATGTTTCTTTCAGTTACATCATTTGTTTCCTTTCGCATATCGAAGTAACCGTTAATATTTTTGGTGTACTTGATATTTGATTCCTTATTTTTTTTCATTCCTTTTATCCTCAAATATTCAGACGATTATTTTTATTCATGATAATATTTATTTATATGGATATTCTCTTTTAGGTTATTAATATTTTTGTTTTGAGTCTTTGTATGTTCATTACTTTAACATTTTCCTTCACATCTTTGCCCGAGATTATGGTTAGTCTTTTAATCTTTTTTTCTCTATACATCTTATGCAGGGTTCTCCTTGTTCTTCCCCACTCCACCCCACCCCCCTTCACTCTCTCTCTCTCTCTCTCTCTTTTGAACAAACTGAGCAGGTATGTAGTTCAGGCAAACACAACTGAAAGCTTTTAATGGAGATTAAATGCATTTATGGACATGAAGAAAAAAAATGGTAAACAACCCATCCGCAGGAGCTGCAATATGCAGGACGTCTGACCTCTTGTAATTTCCTTATATCCTTGTGTATCCTAGTAAAATTTAACTTCATTTTGACCATTTCTGTTTGGCAGCTTCACTTGTCCTAGAAACACGCCAGTCCTCGTCGACAGACCACCTTGGTTGGCTCGGCTGATGTCAGTCGATAGAGTCGGTCTGTCGACACCCTGCTATGGGCCGCCACTGGCAAAGGCA
>NC_066556.1:12192811-12195311 GCF_024679095.1 Eriocheir sinensis
AGGTCGAAGGTAGGTAATGGAAAGGGGGGTGGGGGGTAGGACCGGTGTTTAGGAGAGAAGAGGAAGTGGGAGGTACGATGGGTCGGGAGCTGGGGTGCAGATAAATTATGAGAAAAAAAGTTAGCCATCTTGGTAAAAGCTTTCTGAGGATATATATATATATATATATATATATATATATATATATATATATATATATATATATATATATATATATATATATATATATATATATATATATATATATATATATATATATATATATATATATATATATATATATATATATATATATATATATATATATATATATATATATATATAGTGCTCGTCATAAACATTGTCGCACCCCTCTCCCACGCTGCGCCAAGTAAGATAAACATGTACTGCATCCAAAGAAATTTATTGAACTTACAACTAATACTTTGTTGGCTTCCCTTGACGTCTCCTGCACTCTTCCAAACGGGCCGGAAGGCTGTCTGCAAGCACCATGAGATGCTGGGGACCGAGTGTGTTCCAAAGGTGGTGAAGCGCAGCTTGGAGTTTGGCCACGGTTGAACAGTCGTGGCTGCGTAACTCACGTTTTATCATCGCCCACAAATTTTCAGTTGGGTTCAAATCCGGGGAATTAGCAGGCCAGTCTTTGAAGAACGGCACACAGCAGTCCCTGAGCCACTGCTTCACTGACTTAGCAGTATGGCACGGTGCACCGTCCTGCAAGAAGGTGGAGGCCTGACACATTTCGAAAGACCCCGGTAGATGGTCACACAGAAGCTCGAGGTAGTTCCCCTGATTCATTGTGGTGTTCTTGGGTAACACCACGAGGCTCCCCACCCCGTGGTAGGAAAAGCATCCCTACACCATCAACGAATCAGGGAATCTGACGGCAGGAGCAGTGTAGCGGGGGTCGAGCGGGTCACTGCCTAGGCGCCGGTACATGTGACCTTGACTGCTGGCTGTCACTGTGAATCTTGATTCGTCGCTCCACAGCACGCCACGCCATTGCTCGATGGTCCAGTCTTTCATCCTGTCACAAAACGCTAGCCTTTTCTTTTCCTGGGCTACAGGAACCACAGGCTTGGGCCGCGCTGCGTAGCTCAGGTACTGGAGGTCGTCGTGGATGCGGCGCGATAATGTCCTCACAGACACATTACTCAGCAATCCCAAGTTGTCTTCCCTGATTTTCCTGGCCGATACTCGTGGATTGCGTTGGACTTCACGGTGCACCACTCTCAGGGTGCGCAGGGAAGTTTTGCGGGTGTTTCCTGGTGGTTTCTTCGTGACGGGTATTTTGTTGCCGCCGAGTTCACCCGTACGCTTCATGTATCTTTGAACTTGGCGGACACTGACGCCCATCTGGTCAGAGATAGCCCATGTGGAGTGTCCAGCCTGGTGGAGAGCTGAGATGGCTGCAATGTCATCCCGTGACAAGATCTGGTAGCGCACCATTCTCCAGGAAAACAGCTAAACAGCAGAGTAACTGCAAGCCAGTCTAGGGGGGGTGGCGCGGGAAGCCAGCAACAAAGCGGTCCCCAGTCAGAGTGATTGACAGATGCCTGTCACTTCTTCCCGCCGTTGCAAGCTGCCCAACACCCAGGCTGAGATGCCAGATGTGTAATAATTTAATTTAAAGCACCCGATGCCCGCCAAGGAAAGCGCGCGCGTTTTGATCTTTCAAACGGATACCGTGGTCTCCGGCGACAATGTTTATGACGAGCACTGTATATCTCTCTCTCTCTCTTTCTCTCTCTCTCTCTCTGTAAAGGCTAACGTGACACCGATTTTTAAGAAAGGAGACAAAAAAGTACCAGGTAATTACAGGCCCATTAGTCTAACTTCGGTTGTGGGTAAGCTACTTGAGAGCATAATTAGAGACAAAATTGTGAGTTACCTTGAAAGCCACTCATTAATTGGGGACTCACAACACGGCTTCCGTAACAAAAGATCCTGCCTATCAAACCTATTAACCTTTTATAACGACCTCTTCACTGTTTATGACACAACCAAGTCACTGGACGTAGTCTATCTTGATTTCCAGAAAGCGTTTGATAAAGTCCCACATCATAAATTACTTTACAAATTAAAGCAAATAGGTATTGACGGTCAGGTAAACCAATGGATCGCGAATTAGTTGAGCAACAGACAACAAAGAGTAGTGATTGACGGATTTAACTCGGAGTGGGCGCCGGTCACTAGTGGCGTCCCTCAGGGCTCGGTTCTTGGCCCAGTGCTCTTCATTATTTACATCAACGACGTGGATGTTGGACTCAGTAATCGCATTAGTAAATTTGCAGACGACACAAAGATTGGTAACTCGGTTCTCACTGACGAAGACAGGCAAAGCCTCCAGGAGGATTTGCACAAAATTTCAGCTTGGTCGGATAGATGGGAGATGCCCTTTAACATAGACAAGTACCAGGTCCTTCAAGTTGGAACGAGGAATAAGAAGTTCGATTACGAAATGCGCGGCGTTAAACTCAAAAGCGTTCAATTCGTCAAG
>NC_066556.1:12202811-12215311 GCF_024679095.1 Eriocheir sinensis
AGGAAACAATAATAAAAAAAGCCCGCTACTCGCTGCTCCTAACAAAGAATCCAAAGAGGTGTCCTAAAGAGAGGTTAATTTCGGGAGGAGAGGTGTCCTGATACCCTCCTCTTGAAAGAGTTCAAGTCGTAGACAGGAGGAAATACAGATGAAGGAAGATTGTTCCAGAGTTTACCAGCGTGAGGGATGAAAGTGTGAAGATGCTGGTTAACTCTTGCATAAGGGGTTTGGACAGTATAAGGATGAGCATGAGTAGAAAGTCTCGTGCAGCGGGGCCGCGGGAATGGGGGAGACATGCAGTTAGCAAGTTCAGAAGAGCAATCAGCGTGAAAATATCGATAG
The DNA here is from genome assembly GCF_024679095.1 of Eriocheir sinensis. Taxonomy (NCBI): domain Eukaryota; kingdom Metazoa; phylum Arthropoda; class Malacostraca; order Decapoda; family Varunidae; genus Eriocheir; species Eriocheir sinensis. The sequence continues at coordinate 12,203,154 of NC_066556.1, forward strand.
AAGATAGAAAGAGAGGCAACTTGGCCGCGGAAATTAAGAGGTAGAAGACTATCAGTAAGAGGAGGAGAGCTGATGAGACGAAGAGCCTTAAACTCCACTCTGTCCAAGAAAGCTGTGTGAGTGGAGCTCCCTCCTCACACGTGAGATGTATACTCTATACGAGGGCGGACAAGGCCCATGTAAATGGATAGCAACTGTGCGGGGAGAAGAACTAGCGGAGACGATACAGAACGCCCAACCTCGAGGAAGCTGATTTAGTGAGAGAGGAGAAGTGAAGTTTCTAGTTAAGATTTTGAGAGACAGAGACACAGAGACAGAGAGACAGGACAGAGACAGAGACAGAGAGACAGAGACAAAGAGACAGAGACAGACAGAGACAGACAGAGACAGAGACAGAGACAGACAGAGAGAGAGACAGAGACAGAGACAGACAGAGAGAGACAGAGACAGACAGAGAGAAAGACAGAGACAGACAGAGAGAGAGACAGAGACAGACAGAGAGAGACAGAGACAGACAGACAGAGAGAGACAGAGACAGACAGAGAGGCAGACAGACAGACAGAGAGAGAGAGACAGAAACAGACAGACAGAGACAGACAGACAAACAGAGAGAGACAGAGACAGACAGCGAGAGAGAGAGAGAGAGAGAGAGAGAGAGAGAGAGAGAGAGAGAGAGAGAGAGAGAGAGAGAGAGAGAGAGAGAGAGAGAGAGAGAGAGAGAGAGAGAGAGAGAGAGAGAGAGAGAGAGAGAGAGAGAATTACATAGAATTACATAGGAAATCAGACCACACAGACCCCATGGTCCAGACTAGGTGGTCTGTCCTTAAACCTAAGTGATTTTACATTAATTAGAAGGCTCCAAAACGTTGCTTTTCTACTCTAGTTAATATTTTCAAGGAAGTGACGGTCGAGCTTGTTTTTAAAGGAGTCAATCGTGTTACACTGGACCGCTGACGGTGGGAGCTTATTCCATTCTCACACTACAACGTTGGTGAAGAAAAATTTGGTGCAGTCTGAATTTACTTGTCTACATTTGAGTTTTATGCCATTGTTCCTCGTTCGCAAAGTGTCATCGATCATAAACAATTTTGTTCTGTCTACATTTGTGAAACCATTAATTATTTTAAAACTTTCGATCAGTTTTCCTCGGAGGCGACGTTTCTCAAGAGAGAACATGTTAAGGGTGGAAAGCCTTTCTTCATAGGATTTGTTGCGCAAGGAAGGGATAATTTTTGTTGTTCGACGCTGAACACCTTCTACTTTAGCAATTTCCTTTGCATGGTGGGGAGACCAAAACTGTACCGCATATTCCAAGTGGGGTCTGACTAAACTATTGTAGAGCGGAAGTATTATATCTTTATTCTTGAATAAAAAGTTTCTTTTAATGAAGCCCAACATTCTGTTCGCTTTATTTGATGCATCGATGCATTGATGTGAGAATTTGAGGTTTGACGCGATTTTGACCCCCAGGTCCTTAACGCATTGAACGCTTTTGAGTTTAACGCCGCGCATTTCGTAATCGAACTTCTTATTCCTTGTTCCAACTTGAAGGACCTACTGACGTCGATGAGGAGCCTTCCGAATCTGGCTGCCCCGATGGGAGACAGGTGCAATCCGTCCCTGTGGAAGAGCTCACTTTGTCCATAGAAATCGTCCCAGGCGTTGAAGACCTCCACGTCAAGCTCCCTACAAAGAGTCTGTAAGCGGTTGTTTAGGCTGAAGGCCTTACTGAAAAAGTCGCTCTTCGCCAAAGTCCGTGGTAGAACTCCTGAAATCAAAATGTTAGGGGATTTAGACTTATGCTGCTGGATGAGCCTACGGTACTTGTCCAGGAGTTCCTCAGACCGGGTCGTGGTGACGTCGTTCGTACCTGTGTGAATAACAAACAGTGAATCATTAGTAGCCTGGGGGAAGACAGAGAGAGAGAGAGAGAGAGAGAGAGAGAGAGAGAGAGAGAGAGAGAGAGAGAGAGAGAGAGAGAGAGAGAGAGAGAGAGAGAGAGAGAGAGAGAGAGAGAGAGAGAGAGAGATTTACATAGAAAATCAGACCACACAGACCCCATGGTCCAGACTAGGTGGTCTGTCCTTAAACCTAAGTGATTTTACATTAATCAGAAGGCTCCTAAACGTTGCATTTCTACTCTAGTTGATATTAAGTTGAAGGAAGTGACGGTCGAGCTTATTTTTGAAGGAGTCAATCGTGTTACACTGGACCACTGATGGTGGAAGCTTGTTCCATTCTCGCACTACAACGTTGGTGAAGAAAAATTTGGTGCAGTCTGAATTTACTTGTCTACATTTGAGTTTTACGCCATTGTTCCTCGTGCGCAAAGTGTCATCGATCATAAACAATGTTGATCTGTCTACATTCGTGAAACCATTAAGTATTTTAAAACATTTGATCAGTTTTCCTCGGAGGCGACGTTTCTCAAGAGAGAACATGTTAAGGGTAGAAAGCCTTTCTTCGTAGGATTTGTTGCGCAAGGAAGGGATCATTTTCGTTGCCCGACGCTGAACACCTTCTAATTTAGCAATATCCTTTGCATGGTGGGGAGACCAAAACTGTACCGCATATTCCAAGTGGGGTCTGACTAAACTATTGTAGAACGGGAGTATTACATCTTTATTCTTGTATAAAAAGTTTCTTTTAATGAAGCCCAACATTCTGTTCGCTTTATTTGCTGCATCGATGCATTGCTGTGAGAATTTGAAGTTTGACGCGATTTTGATCCACAAGTCCTTGACGCATTGAACACTTTTGAGTTTAACGCCGTGCATTTCGTAATCGAACTTCTTATTCCTCGTTCCAACTTGAAGGACCTGGCACTTGCTTACGTTAAAGGGCATCTCCCATCTATCCGACCAAGCTGAAATTTTGTGCAAATCCTCTTGGAGGCTTTGCCTGTCTTCGTCAGTGAGAACCGAGTTACCAATCTTTGTGTCGTCTGCAAATTTACTAATGCGATTATTGAGTCCAACATCCACGTCGTTGATGTAAATAATGAAGAGCACTGGGCCAAGAACCGAGCCCTGAGGGACGCCACTAGTGACCGGCGCCCACTCTGAGTTAAATCCGTCAATCACTACTCTTTGTTGTCTGTTGCTCAACCAATTCGCGATCCATTGGTGTACTTGACCGTCAATACCTATTTGCTTTAATTTGTAAAGTAATTTATGATGTGGGACTTTATCAAACGCTTTCTGGAAATCAAGATAGACTACGTCCAGTGATTTGGTTACGTCATAAACAGTGAAGAGGTCGTTATAAAAGGTTAACAGGTTTGATAGGCAGGATCTTTTGTTTCGGAAGCTATGTTGTGAGTCCCCAATTAATGAGTGGCTTTCAAGGTAACTCACAATTTTGTCTCTAATTATGCCCTCAAGTAGCTTACCTACAACCGAAGTTAGACTAATGGGCCTGTAATTACCTGGTACTTTTTTGTCTCCTTTCTTAAAAATCGGTGTCACGTTAGCCTTTTTCCAATCTGAAGGGACGATGCCTTGTCGCAAGGACATATTGTATACGGTTGTGAGGGAGGAGAGTATTTCGCTCTTTGTTTCTTTCAGCAGAGTTGGATATACTTTGTCAGGTCCAGGACTTTTATTTGTTTTAAGTGATTTGAGGGCTTTAAGGACTTCATCGGGTTTTATTTCAAAGTTAGGCAATGCATGCTCGGGCTAGTATTCTCCAAGGTGAACTCAACAGATTATATGACTGGGCGGATAAATGGCAGATGGAGTTCAATGTAGGGAAGTGCAGTATTCTGAGTGTAGGTAGGAAGAACCCCTCACATAACTATTGCTTAAATGACACTCTCATAAGTAGGTCTGGGTGCGAGAGGGATTTAGGGGTCTTAGTGAGCTCTGATCTCCGTCCAAGGGCACAATGCATTCAAGCTAGAAATCGAGCTAATAGGGTACTGGGATTTATTTCAAGGAGCGTAAGCAACAGAAGCCCCGAAGTCTTCCTCAAACTATATTTAGCATTAGTTAGACCTCATCTTGACTATGCGGCTCAGTTCTGGTCACCCTACTATAGAATGGATATCAAAATGTTAGAATCGGTGCAGAGGAGGATGACTAAGATGATTCAGGGGTTGAGAAACTTGCCATACGAGGAAAGACTCAAACAGTTAAACTTGCATTCTCTAGAAAGGCGAAGGGTGCGTGGAGACATGATCGAGGTTTATAAATGGATGAAGGGCTTTAATAAGGGAGACATTCATAAGGTTTTGTTGGTAAGAGAACCGGGTAGGACACGAAGTAACGGGTTTAAACTGGATAAATTCAGATTCAACAGGGACATAGGCAAAAATTGGTTTACTAACAGGGTGGTGGATGAGTGGAATAGGCTTAGCAGTCATGTGGTGAGTGCCAATACAATTGTCACATTAAAAAATAGACTAGATAAATTCATGGACAGCGATATTAGGTGGGGTTAGATACACGGGAGCTTAGGGTCAAAGGAGCTGTCTCGTACAGGCCTACCGGCCTCTTGCAGACTCCTGCGTTCTTATGTTCTATGTTCTTATGTTCTTATTTACATTAGTACTGGTGTTGGTGGTAGTGGTGGGAGGACTGTTAGTATTAAACACCGAGGAAAAGTAATTGTTTAATAGGTTTGCAACGTGTTGGCTGTCAGTCACTAGTGCACCGTCGCTGTTTGTTAAGGGTCCAATTATACTTCTGATTGCCTTTCTGTTGTTTATGTAACTGAAGAAGGATTTCGGATTATTTTTACAGTTGGCTGCAATATTTTCTTCATATCTACGCTTTGCCTGACGCACTAATCTGTTTACTCGTCGCCTGGTATCATTGTAGAGTCTAATGTTTTTGGGCGTGCTTTGTTCTTTCTTTAACCTGTAAAACAATTTTCTCTCCTTGACTGAGTGTTTAATTTCGCTATTAAACCAAGGTGGGCTTTTATTAGTGTTAATTCGCTTCTCGCACAAGGGGACAAATGTGTCCTGCTGAGTGAGTAAGTGATTTTAAAGAGAGAGAGAGAGAGAGAGAGAGAGAGAGAGAGAGAGAGAGAGAGAGAGAGACAGACAGACAGACAAGAGAGAGAGAGAGAGAGAGAGTGCGCGTTGCACAAGGTTACCTTATACTTCACTATGCAATCTCAAGGTCTCTTTTTACCATCGCAGCTAAAATTCTCTCTCTCTATCTCTCTCTCCGGGAGCTTCGTGGTGCAGTGGTTAGCACACTCGGCTCACAACCGAGAGAGCCCGGGTTCGATTCCCGGGCGGAGTGGACAAATTTGGGCGGCTTTTCCAATACCCTACGCCCCTGTCCACCCAGCAGTGAATGGGTACCAAGTATTAATCGGGGGTTGTGTCCCATCTCCTGGGATCTGTTCCCTTCTCCTATAATTCCTTCCCCTTCTGTCTCTCATCCGGCATATGACCACAGATGTTGGGCCGACTAAACGAAACTTTCCAACTTTTACTCTCTCTCTCTCTCTCTCTCTCTCTCTCTCTCTCTCTCTCTCTCTCTCTCTCTCTCTCTCTCTCTCTCTCTCTCTCTCTCTCTCTCTCTCTCTCTCTCTCTCTCTCTCTCTCTCTCTCTCTTCCTGTCTGCCTGTCAGTATGTCTGACTGTATCTGGCTATTTATTTGTTCGCCTGGTTGTCTCTCTGACTGCCTGTCTGCCAGTCACTTGTGTCTGTCTGTCTGTCTGTCCGTCTGTCTCTCTCTCTCTCTCTCTCTCTCTCTCTCTCTCTCTCTCTCTCTCTCTCTCTCTCTCTCTCTCTCTCTCTCTCTCTCTCTCTCTCTCTCTCTCGACATTAGAGCTCAAACAACAGTGGGTTAAAATTATGTAATGGTACCCAATTTCAAAAGAGTATATTTCGTAGAAATCCTACAAAATCTAACAGTAATACAAGTATCAGATAACTGGAACGTAGAGGAAGTCTGGCTAAACTTTAAAAATCAATTACTCCCTCAACAGTACACATTAATCCAGTTTTGCGAGAAGCGAGGTAACACTAATAGAAGTCCACCTTGGTTTAATAGCGTAATTAAACATTCGGAAAAGTAGATAAATTTGTCCCTACAGGCTAAAGAAAGAGCAAAACACATCAGAAAACATCAGACTTTATCATGAAGCCAGGCGGCGAGCAAAAAAATTAGTATGCCAGACAAAGCATAAATACGAAGAAAACATTGCAGCCAACCGTAAAAACAATCCGAATTCCATCTTCTGTTATATAAACAACAGGAAGGCGATCAGAAGTGGAATTGGACCCCTAACTAAGTGACGGTGAATTAGTGTATGAAAGCCAACACGTTGCGAACTTGTTAAACAATTAATTTTCCTAAGTATTTATTACTCTATAGTTTATTCAAACCAAGTGTTCATCTGACGCCTAAGCAGCAATTGTTACGGCACCTGATTGGCTGGCCTCCCCTCTCGGGTCTCTCCCTGATTGGTTGGCTTCCCCAAGGCAAGTATAGAGAGGTATCGTCACTCATAGAACGTGAAATGACCTTTTTTATAAGGACCTCCTGGGTGTTTTTTTTATGCTATAAACTACTACAATAAAATAAAATAAAATGTGGATTTTTTTGTTATATACCCTATGAAGCAATTATCGGTGAATAAAAAATATAAATATAAATATTTCAACGCATCTTATTCTGGACGATGATTGGCTGGCGTCTCGATAAGCTCCGCCCCTTCCTCGAGCCTAATTAAGCTCCGCCCCATCCTCGTTGTCTGTCCAAACCGACGACTTTACACACCTCACTCCCACCCTGTTCCCTGACGCCAACATTCATTTTTACGAAAAACTGAGACCTCCATCATCTTCCTGAGAATATTCTGCATCACACTAGCATAAAATTGTAACAATAATGTAAAATTACACATACGAAAATCAGAGTTAAGTGAAGTATGGATTACACATTTTCTTGCACTTATTTCCCTTCAATTCCTTAGTACTCAGCTGGTTTTCGTCGCATCACTTTTTTAAGCCCAGATCCTAAATCTGAATGCTTTTCTGCTTCTGATGGTGTGTGGTACCTCTTCCTTACCTTGAACCATTCTACTTACTCTGTCAAACTGTTCTCTCCGTTGGGCTCCTCCGATCACAACCTTATTTCTGTGTCCTGTCCTGTCGCTCCTGTACATCCTCTGGACCCACCGAAGAGGATGAGGATGTACAGGAATAGAAATAGAAGGTTGTCGAAAATAATGAAAACAGAGTGAGGAAGAGGTCTTACCTCTAACCCTTCTACTTACTCTGTCAAACTGTTCTCTCCGTTGGGCTCCTCCGATCACAACCTTATTTCTGTATCCTGTCCTATCGCTCCTGTACATCCTCTGGACCCACCGAAGAGGCGATGCTACTGGCATTTTTCTTCAGCTCGGTGGGACGACCTGAGGATGTACTTTTCCGATTTCCCGTGGAATGATTACTACTTCCAGGAGAGAGAACCCTCTGTGTGTGCCCAGTGCATCACAGAGGTGATTGTCTCTGGAATGGAGGCATACATTCCACGTACTTTCTCTACTCCCCATGCTAAAAAGCATTGGTTTAATCACGCTCGTTCTCGTGCTATCAAAGATAGAGAGGCAGCTCACAAAAGGTACCAGAACCTTCGAACTCCCACTAACCATGATCTTTACATTTCCGCCCGGAATCGTGCCAAATCTATTCTCCGATTTACCAAAAACTCCTTCATCCATAGAAAATGTCAACACCTTGCTTTCTCTAATTCTTCCAGAGACTCCTGGCATTTAGCCAAAAATATCTCCTCCAATTTCACTTCTTCCTCTTTCCCTCCTCTTCTTAACCCTGACGGCAGCACTGCCGTCTCATCTATCTCTAATGCTGAACTCTTCTCTCAAACTTTCTGTAACACTCTGGACGATTCTGGGCATATTCCTCCTACTCATCCCCCCTCTGACTCTTTCATGCCTGTTATTAAGATTCTTAAGAATGATGTCTTCAATGCCCTCTCTGGCCTCAACTCTCAGAAGGCTTATGGACCTGATTGAGTGCCTCCTATTGTCCTTAAAACTGTACTTCTGTGCTGACACCCTGCCTGGTCAAACTCTTTAGTCTCTGCCTATCAACATCTACCTTTCCTTCCTGCTTGAAGTACGCCTTCGTACAGCCTATGCCAAAGAAGGGTGACCGTTCCAATCCCTCAAACTACCGCCCTATAGCTTTACTTTCCTGTCTATCTAAAGCTTTTGAATTAATCTTTAACCGGAAGATTCAAAAGCATCTTTCCACTTCTAACCTTCTATCTGATCGTCAGTATGGGTTCCGCAAGGGGCGTTTTACTGGTGTCTTCTTGCTCTCTTAACTGATTCTTGGTCATCCTCTCTTAGCCGTTTCGGTGAAACTTTCTCAGTTGCGCTAGACAAATCGAAAGCCTTCGATAGAGTCTGGCATAAGTCTTTGCTTTCTAAACTGCCCTCTTTCGGATTCTATCCCTCTCTCTGTACCTTTATCTCCAGTTTCCTCTCCGGCTGTTCTATCTCTGCTGTGGTAGACGGTCACTGTTCTTCTCCTAAACCTATCAACAGTAGTGTTCCACAAGGCTCTGTTCTATCACCCACTCTCTTCCTATTATTCATCAATGATCATCTTTCTATAACAAACTCTCCTATCCATTCATACGCTGATGACTCCACTCTGCATTATTCAACTTCTTTCAACAGAAGACCCTCTCAACAGGAATCACATGACTCCAGGCTGGAGGCTGCAGAACGCTTAACCTCAGATTTTGCTATCATTTCCGATTAGGGTAAAAGGAGCCTTGTGTCCTTCAATGCCTCAAAAACTCAATTTATCCACCTATCAACTCGACACAATCTTCCAAGCACCTATCCCTTATTCTTCGACAACACCCAGCTGTCACCTTCTTCAACACTAAATAGCCTCGGTCTATCCTTAACTCAAAATCTTAACTGGAAACTTCACATCTCCTCTCTTACTAAATCAGCTTCCTCGAGGTTGGGCGTTCTGTATCGTCTCCGCCAGTTATTTTCCCCTTCACAGTTGGTATCCATATACAGGGGCCTTGTCCGCCCTCGTATGAAGTATGCATCTCACGTGTGGGGGATGCTCCACTCACACAGCTCTTCTGGACAGAGTGGAGTCTAAGGGCTCTTCGTCTCATCAGCTCTCCTCCTCTTACTGATAGTCTTCTATCTCTCAAATTACGCCGCCATGTTGCCTCCCTTTCTATCTCCTATCGATATTTTCACGCTGACTGCTCTTCTGAACTTGCTAACTGCATGCCTCCCTTCCTCATGCGGCCCCGCTGCACACGACTTTCTACTCAAGCTCATCCCTTTACTGTCCAAATCCCTTACGCACGAGTTAACCAGCATCTTCACTCTTTCATCCCTCACGCTGGTAATCTCTGGAACGATCTTCCTTCAACTGTATTTCCTCCTGCCTACGACTTGAACTCATTCAAGAGGAAGGTATCAGGACACCTCTTCTCACGTAATTGACTGCTCTTTTTGCCACCTCTCCGGATTCTTTACAGGAGCAGCGAGTAGCGGGCTTTTTTTATTGTTACTTTTTTTGTGTGTGCCATTGTGCTGTCTCCTTTGCTGTAAAAAAAAAAAAAAAAAAAAACCTCTGACTCGATTATGTCTGTTTTTTCTTAAGATTCTTAAGAAATATATTTTCTATGACCTCTCTGACTCTCAATCTTCAAAACGCTTACTGACCTGATGGAGTGCCCTTTATTGTCCGTAAAAACTGTGCTTCTGTGTTGACATCCTGCCTGGTGAAACTCTTTCGTCACTGGATTTCAAGATCTACCTTTCCTTCCTGCCGGAAGTACGCCTACATACAGTCTGTGTCTAAGAGGGGTGACCATTCTAATCCTTGAAAGTATCGTCCTATATCTTTACTTTCTTGTCTTTTTAAAGTATTGAAAGTGTTCAAAAGGAAAGTACATGATTATTCCTCAACTTCTGACCTCCTTTCTGATCACCAGTATGGGTTTCGCAAGGGACGTTCTACTGGTGGTTTTCTTGGCTTCCTAACTGACTTCTGGTCCTTCTCTCTTAGCCGTTTTTGCGAAACTTTTGCTGTTGCCTTAGACATCACGAAAGCTTTTTACAGAGTCTGGCACGAATCTTTGGTTTCCAAACTACCTTCCTACGGGTTCCACCCCTTTTTCTTTACCTTGATCTCCAATTTACTTTCTGGCCGATCTATCTAAGCTGTGGCAGAGTGTCACTGTTTTTCCCTTAAACCTATCAACTGGGTCCTTTAGGGCTCTGTCCTATTTCCCACTCTCTTTCTGTTGTTCATTAACCCGTAAGCTGCGGGCCCGTTTTCAAGAAAAAGTCCCGCATTGCGGCTTTTTATTTTTTTTTTTTACAGCTAAGGAGACAGCTCAAGGGCGCAAAGAAAAAAAAAGCCCGCTACTCACTGCTCCTGAATAGTGGTGAAAGGAGTGTCCAAAAAGAGAGGTCAATTTCGGGAGGAGAGGTGTCCCGATACCCACCTCTTGAAAGAGTTCAAGTAGTAGGCAGGAGGAAATACAGATGAAGGAAGATTGTTCCAGAGTTTACCAGCGTGAGGGATGAAAGAGTGAAGTTGCTGGTTGACTCTTGCATAAGGGGTTTGGACAGTATAGGGATGAGCATGAGTAGAAAGTCGTGTGCAACGGGGCCGCGGGAGGGGGGGAGGCATGCAGTTAGCAAGTTCAGAAGAGCAGTCAGCATGAATATATCGATATAAGATAGAAAGAGAGGCAACATGGCGGCGGAATTTGAGAGGTAGAAGACTATCAGTATGAGGAGGAGAGCTGATGAGACGAAGAGCCTTTGACTCCACTCTGTTAAGGAGAGCTGTGTGAGTGGACAACCCCCCCCCCCCCCCCACACACACACACACACATGAGATGCATACTCCATACGAGGGCGGACAAGGCTCCTGTAAATGGATAGCAACTGTGCGGGGGAGAAGAACTGGCGGAGACGGTACAGAACGCCCAGCCTAGAGGAAGCTGATTTAGTAAGAGATGAGATATAAAGTTTCCAGTTGAGATTTTGAGTTAAGGATAGACCGAGAATGTTTAGTGTTGAAGGTGATAGCTGGGTGTTGTAAAAAAATAGAGGATAGTTGTTTGGAAGATTGTGTCGAGTGGATAGGTGGAGAAACTGTGTTTTTGAGGCGTTGAAGGACACCAGGTTCCTCTTGCCCCAATCGGAAATAATAGTAAGATCTGAGGCTAAGCGTTCTGTTGCCTCCAGCCTTGAATCGTTAAGTTCCTGTGGAGTGCGTCGTTTATTAAAAGAAGTTGAGTAATGCAAAGTGGAGTCATCGGTGTAAGAATGGATAGGACAGTTCGTTTTGGAAAGAAGATCATCAATAAACAACAGTAAGAGAGTGGGAGATAGGACAGAACCCTGTGGGACACCACTGTTAATAGGTTTAGGGGAAGAACACTGACCGTCTACTACAGCAGAAATAGAACGGTCAGAAAGGAAACTGGAGATAAAGGTACAAAGAGAAGGATAGAAACCGCAGGAGGGTAGTTTGGTAAGCAAAGATTTGTGCCAGACCCTATCAAAAGCTTTTGATATGTCCAGCGCAATAGCAAAGGTTTCACCGAAACGGCTAAGAGAGGATGACTAAGAGTTAGTTAGGAAGGCAAGGAGATCACCAGTAGAACGCCCCTTGCGGAACCCATACTGGCGATCAGATAGAAGGTTAGAAGTGGAAAGGTGCTTTTGAATCTTCCGGTTAAGGATTGATTCAAAAGCTTTAGATGGACAGGAAAGTAAAGCTATAGGGCGGTAGTTTGAGGGATTGGAACGGTCACCCTTCTGAGGCACAGGTTGTATGAAGGCATACTTCCAGCAGGAAGGAAAGGTAGATGTTGATAGGCAGAGACGAAAGAGTTTGACCAGGCAGGGTGTCAGCACGGAAGCAAAGTTTTTAAGGACAATAGGAGGCACTCCATCAGGTCCATAAGCCTTCTGAGAGTTGAGGCCAGAGAGGGCATAGAAAACATCATTTGGAAGAATTTTAATAACAGGCATAAAGGAGTCAGAGGGGGGATGAGTAGGAGGAATATGCCCAGAAACGTCCAGGGTGGAGTTCTTACAGAAAGTTTGAGCGAAGAGTCCAACCGTAGAGACAGATGAGACGGCAGTGCTGCCGTCAGGGCTAAGG